>NC_091208.1:4356266-4627330 GCF_040958095.1 Procambarus clarkii
ACCGGCTGACACCAGAACCACCTTCCAGTAAGAAGTCTTGGTACAGTTACGAGAAAGTGAGTACCGATCAAGCTGGCTCGCAATTGTACTGTAAGTATTGTAGACTCTATGGACATACCATAGATAAATGTGGTAAGTCTCAATACAAAGGTAATACTGAATCCATTAAACCCAAACAGACTCCTCCTAAGTCCGGTAAGCCTGTGATGAATGTTGGTGTTCATGTTAATGATCTTTCTCTTTTCAGTAAACACCTGTATACTGGAACTGTCTCTACCAACGGCTCAGATCCGGAGGGACGTTTCAAACTGATGATCTTGAGGGACACAGCGGCTCTTCAATCAATTATTTTGAAATCAGCTGTGCCCAATATCGCCTACACCAGGGAAACCGTCTTCATCACTGACCTCACTGCTACCACTCCTTATCCTTTTGCCAGAGTCCACCTGGATTGTCCCTACGTGACCGGTGAAGTCGAAGTCGCCATCAGGGAAAAACCTTTTCCCATACCTGGAGTGCAACTTCTCCTGGGCAACGACTTGGCAGAAGACCTGCAACCGACCAACCTGATCGTCATGGACAAACCCCAGGTGTGTACCTCTGTAATGGATAATCCCATCTTTGAGCATGTTCCAGCAAAGGTTCAAGAGAGTGATGAAGTTTCTCCTCCGGTTTTAGTGACTACCCGTGCACAAGCTGCACGACCACAGCCAGCTGACTCTACTGCTACCGCTGTCCCTCAAGACCCTCAGAAACTACCCCCGAATCTGACCACGTTGGAGTTCCGTAAGTTACAGAGGGAAGATCTTACCTTGACACCATTATTCTTCCAGGCTGAGACTCAACCTGACAGTATTCATGGGTTCTTCCTAGAGAACGAGTTGCTCTACCGCAGATATAGACCCAGTAAACTGAAGGAGGAGGAGGACGATTGGGCCAACGTCGAACAACTAGTGATTCCTGCCAGCCTGCGGCCCACTATTCTACACCTGGCCCACGGAGCACTCTCACACTACGGATTTAACAAGACCTACCACTAAATCCGCCAAGACTACTACTGGCTAGGTATGGTAAATAGCGTCAAACAGTACGTCAAACAGTGTCATACATGTCAGATGGCAGGTAAACCGAACATCTCTATCCCCAGAGCACCACTGACTCCCATACAGGTGCCTGCGGAACCTTTCCAAGAGAAATCCATCTTCACCCAGTATGGATTTCCAAGGGAGGTTCAGAGCGACTGTGGCACCAACTTCACCAGTGATCTCTTCAAGAGGACACTGGAAGAGTTCAACATCACACAGGTATTGTCCAGCCCCTATCATCCTGCTTCACAGGGTTCTCTTGAGCGTAGTCATCAGACTATTAAAGCACTCCTGAAGAAGTTTTGCAATGAAACCTCTAAGGATTGGGATAAGCAAATAGATTTGATAATGTGCATATTTAGAAGTCTTCCCTATGAGTCTCTAGGAGTATCTGCCGTAAATGCCGTACTCCTCTCAAAGCTTTTAAAGACTCTCTACGTGATGCCACCTTCAGTGAGCATCAGAATTTGCCCCAGTTTCTTCAAAACCTACAACACATTCTAGAGAGGGTGCATAACTTTGCCAAGGATAATCTATTGAAAGCACAGGAGAGGATGAAGACTCATTACGACCAGAACAGCAGAGTAAGGAAATTTAAACCGGGAGACTTCGTGCTTGCCTATTTCCCTATCCCAGGTTCTCCTTTGCAAAACAGGTTTTCAGGACTCTACCGCATCAAGGAGTGCAGAAACAGCCACAACTACGTTCTAGAGACTCCAGAGAGGCCGCGGAAGACCCAGTTGTTCCACAGCAACCTCCTGAACCTATATAACGGTACTCCTCCCACTGTATTGATAACATATTCTTCCTTTAAAAGTCCATACACCCACAGTGAGACCTTCCCTGCTTCTCCTCCCGAAAGCACTGACACTGAGTCAGCGCTTTCCAATTCGGAAATCCTAACTAATCTTCATCACCATTTTCAGGACCATAATAGTTCTCCTTTGCCATATTCTAATCCTATTCTCGCCTCGCCAGATATCACCAAGCCTTTCATACTCCATGTCGACGCCAGTGGTACAGGCATCGGGGGTGACCTAATAAAGCAATGAGGCGAGGAGAATATACCTGTTAGCGACTACAGCTACAAGGAACTACAGAACAATCGACAGGGAGCTACTCATCGTCCTGAACTTACAGCACTTTGCTCCATACCTACAAGGTGCTAGGTCTACCACCATCTACTCAGACCACAATCCTCTCCGCTTCTTACATCAAGCCCAATTCAATAACCAACGTCTTCTACAATGGGCTTTATATCTGCAAGATTTCAACCTGGAGATCTCTACATAAAGGGGTCTGACAACATCATTGCCGACGCCCTCTCCAGAGTCTATGAAGTAGAGGCAACTCCACCTAACACTCTACCACATGAAGACGTAACTTCTTCCGGAACCACAGGCTTCGGGGGAGAGTTGTGACGATAATCTCTTTCAAGAGAGATTGAGCCTGCTCTTCCCTACATCATTCACGTTACATTACAAGTTCAAGATACTATATTGAAGATACGTCCACCAGTATCGCCAAACGTTTTGCCCAGGAAGCAAAGCGTACCTTGCACTACCAGACACACCGGCTCCTCGCCCGCCTTCAACGAGCAAACTACCCATTCTCCGCCTTCCTGCTCCTGATTGGCTGGTGTGTCGCCGCACCTGCACTCACGCCCACTACCTGAGTCGACGTCTGGGCCAGCACACGCCGTACTCCTCAGAATATCTCTGGGCTCTTTGGAGTTGACATCTCTCTCTGGTAGACAAAGCTCTGGCTGTCGTGTACTAAGGGAGGTGGCAGCTTAAGCCAGTATTCTCAGCACCTGATTATATTATCATTATTGTATTGCACTTAAGTTTATTTTAGAGTAAATTTTACAGCTATTAATTATTCATGTTGTTTTGTTTGTTGACTTGTTTTTAATTTTACGTAAGCCAAGGGATTGTCTTTGTTCATATCTTGTTTTCTAGAGTAATTAAAATTTCATTGTTTTTACTTTGTGTTTTGTGTGTCTTCCCATTACCTTACCACAGACAAACAGACAAGCAGTTTCTTTTTTTTCTGTAAATGTGACAAGGCATTGCCCCCTGCCATTGAAGACTGCCGAACATCAACACTCCAATACTTAACCGTCACAATATATATATATATATATATATATATATATATATATATATATATATATATATATATATATATATATATATATATATATATATATATATATATATATATATATATATATATATATATATATTTAACTGAAAACTCACACCCCAGAAGTGACTCGAACCCATACTCCCAGAAGCAACGCAACTGGTATGTACAAGACGCCTTAATCCACTTGACCATCACGACCGGACATAATGAGGTGATAGCCGAGGCCATTTGAACCACCCCACCGCCGGCACTCGGATAGTAATCTTGGGCATAGCATTTTACCAAATCACCTCATTCTTTGGGGCACACGTGAGGAACACAAATGCGAACAAGCCTGAATGGTCCCCAGGACAATATGCAACTGAAAACTCACACCCCAGAAGTGACTCGAACCCATACTCCCAGAAGCAACGCAACTGGTATGTACAAGACGCCTTAATCCACTTGACCATCACGACCGGACATAATGAGGTGATAGCCGAGGCTATTTGAACCACCCCACCGCCGGCACTCGGATAGTAATCTTGGGCATAGCATTTTACCAAATCACCTCATTCTTTGGGGCACACGTGAGGAACACAAATGCGAACAAGCCTGAATGGTCCCCAGGACAATATGCAACTGAAAACTCACACCCCAGAAGTGACTCGAACCCATACTCCCAGAAGCAACGCAACTGGTATGTACAAGACGCCTTAATCCACTTGACTATCACGACCGGACATAATGAGGTGATAGCCGAGGCTATTTGAACCACCCCACCGCCGGCACTCGGATAGTAATCTTGGGCATAGCATTTTACCAAATCACCTCATTCTTTGGGGCACACGTGAGGAACACAAATGCGAACAAACCTGAATGGTCCCCAGGACAATATGCAACTGAAAACTCACACCCCAGAAGTGACTCGAACCCATACTCCCAGAAGCAACGCAACTGGTATGTACAAGACGCCTTAATCCACTTGACCATCACGACCGGACATAATGAGGTGATAGCCGAGGCTATTTGAACCACCCCACCGCCGGCACTCGGATAGTAATCTTGTGCATAGCATTTTACCAAATCACCTCATTCTTTGGGGCACACGTGAGGAACACAAATGCGAACAAGCCTGAATGGTCCCCAGGACAATATGCAACTGAAAACTCACACCCCAGAAGTGACTCGAACCCATACTCCCAGAAGCAACGCAACTGGTATGTACAAGACGCCTTAATCCACTTGACCATCACGACCGGACATAATGAGGTGATAGCCGAGGCTATTTGAACCACCCCACCACCGGCACTCGGATAGTAATCTTGGGCATAGCATTTTACCAAATCACGTCATTCTTTGGGGCACACGTGAGGAACACAAATGCGAACAAGCCTGAATGGTCCCCAGGACAATATGCAACTGAAAACTCACACCCCAGAAGTGACTCGAACCCATACTCCCAGAAGCAACGCAACTGGTATGTACAAGACGCCTTAATCCACTTGACCATCACGACCGGACATAATGAGGTGATAGCCGAGGCTATTTGAACCACCCCACCGCCGGCACTCGGATAGTAATCTTGGGCATAGCATTTTACCAAATCACCTCATTCTTTGGGGCACACGTGAGGAACACAAATGCGAACAAGCCTGAATGGTCCCCAGGACAATATGCAACTGAAAACTCACACCCCAGAAGTGACTCGAACCCATACTCCCAGAAGCAACGCAACTGGTATGTACAAGACGCCTTAATCCACTTAACCATCACGACCGGACATAATGAGGTGATAGCCGAGGCTATTTGAACCACCCCACCGCCGGCACTCGGATAGTAATGTTGGGCATAGCATTTTACCAAATCACCTCATTCTTTGGGGCACACGTGAGGAACACAAATGCGAACAAGCCTGAATGGTCCCCAGGACAATATGCAACTGAAAACTCACACCCCAGAAGTGACTCGAACCCATACTCCCAGAAGCAACGCAACTGGTATGTACAAGACGCCTTAATCCACTTGACCATCACGACCGGACATAATGAGGTGATAGCCGAGGCTATTTGAACCACCCCACCGCCGGCACTCGGATAGTAATCTTGGGCATAGCATTTTACCAAATCACCTCATTCTTTGGGGCACACGTGAGTAACACAAATGCGAACAAGCCTGAACGGTCCCCAGGACAATATGCAACTGAAAACTCACACCCCAGAAGTGACTCGAACCCATACTCCCAGAAGCAACGCAACTGGTATGTACAAGACGCCTTAATCCACTTGACCATCACGACCGGACATAATGAGGTGATAGCCGAGGCTATTTGAACCACCCCACCGCCAGCACTCGGATAGTAATCTTGGGCATAGCATTTTACCAAATCACCTCATTCTTTGGGGCACACGTGAGGAACACAAATGCGAACAAGCCTGAATGGTCCCCAGGACAATATGCAACTGAAAACTCACACCCCAGAAGTGACTCGAACCCATACTCCCAGAAGCAACGCAACTGGTATGTACAAGACGCCTTAATCCACTTGACCATCACGACCGGACATAATGAGGTGATAGCCGAGGCTATTTGAACCACCCCACCGCCAGCACTCGGATAGTAATCTTGGGCATAGCATTTTACCAAATCACCTCATTCTTTGGGGCACACGTGAGGAACACAAATGCGAACAAGCCTGAATGGTCCCCAGGACAATATGCAACTGAAAACTCACACCCCAGAAGTGACTCGAACCCATACTCCCAGAAGCAATCACCTTCTGGGTGATTGAAGAAGCATAATATCACCTCATTATGTCCGGTCGTGATGGTCAAGTGGATTAAGGCATCTTGTACATACCAGTTGCGTTGCTTCTGGGAGTATGGGTTCGAGTCACTTCTGGGGTGAGTTTTCAGTTGCATATTGTCCTGGGGACCATTCAGGCTTGTTCGCATTTGTGTTCCTCACGTGTGCCCCAAAGAATGAGGTGATTTGGTAAAATGCTATGCCCAAGATTACTATCCGAGTGCCGGCGGTGGGGTGGTTCAAATAGCCTAGGCTATCACCTCATTATGTCCGGTCGTGATGGTCAAGTGGATTAAGGCGTCTTGTACATACCAGTTGCGTTGCTTCTGGGAGTATGGGTTCGAGTCACTTTTGGGGTGTGAGTTTTCAGTTGCATATTGTCCTGGGGACCATTCAGGCTTGTTCGCATTTGTGTTCCTCACGTGTGCCCCAAAGAATGAGGTGATTTGGTAAAATGCTATGCCCAAGATTACTATCCGAGTGCCGGCGGTGGGGTGGTTCAAATAGCCTCGGCTATCACCTCATTATGTCCGGTCGTGATGGTCAAGTGGATTAAGGCGTCTTGTACATACCAGTTGCGTTGCTTCTGGGAGTATGGGTTCGAGTCACTTCTGGGGTGTGAGTTTTCAGTTGCATATTGTCCTGGGGACCATTCAGGCTTGTTCGCATTTGTGTTCCTCACGTGTGCCCCAACGAATGAGGTGATTTGGTAAAATGCTATGCCCAAGATTACTATCCGAGTGCCGGCGGTGGGGTGGTTCAAATAGCCTCGGCTATCACCTCATTATGTCCGGTCGTGATGGTCAAGTGGATTAAGGCGTCTTGTACATACCAGTTGCGTTGCTTCTGGGAGTATGGGTTCGAGTCACTTCTGGGGTGTGAGTTTTCAGTTGCATATTGTCCTGGGGACCATTCAGGCTTGTTCGCATTTGTGTTCCTCACGTGTGCCCCAAAGAATGAGGTGATTTGGTATAATGCTATGCCCAAGATTACTATCCGAGTGCCGGCGGTGGGGTGGTTCAAATAGCCTCGGCTATCACCTCATTATGTCCGGTCGTGATGGTCAAGTGGATTAAGGCGTCTTGTACATACCAGTTGCGTTGCTTCTGGGAGTATGGGTTCGAGTCACTTCTGGGGTGTGAGTTTTCAGTTGCATATTGTCCTGGGGACCATTCAGGCTTGTTCGCATATATATATTTATATATATATATATATATATTAGTATATTTTGGTAGCAGTCTTTCCTGTAGACATATTTTATTAAATATGACCGAAAAAGTAAGATTAATAATTCTAACACGAATTTTCTCAATCTTTCGTACATTATGCTTCACTGTTGGAGGTAAATCAAAAATCACTTCTTCAAAATTCATTTTTATTTCTAGTCTGACGCGACACGGGCGCGTTTCGTAAAACTTATTACATTTTCAAAGACTTCACAAATACACAACTGATTAGAACTTGCGTTTCCCTGATTTTATATCTACATTTGAGTGAGGTGGGAAGGGTGATGTGGCATTACATTTGAGTAAGGTGGGAAGGATGATGTGGCATTAGAGGATATTAATAGGGTATTAAAAGTATCAACACAAGACAGAACACGAAACAATGGATATTGAATAGAAGTGTTTGTAGAAAGCCTATTGGTCCATATTTCTTGATGCTTCTATATTGGAGCGGAGTCTTGAGGTGGGTAGAATATAGTTGTGCAATAATTGGCTGTTGATTGCTGGTGTTGACTTCTTGATGTGTAGTGCCTCGCAAACGTCGAGCCGCCTGCTATCGCTGTATCTATCGATGATTTCTGTGTTGTTTACTAGGATTTCTCTGGCGATGGTTTGGTTATGGGAAGAGATTATATGTTCCTTAATGGAGCCCTGTTGTTTATGCATCGTTAAACGCCTAGAAAGAGATGTTGTTGTCTTGCCTATATACTGGGTTTTTTGGAGCTTACAGTCCCCAAGTGGGCATTTGAAGGCATAGACGACGTTAGTCTCTTTTAAAGCGTTCTGTTTCGTGTCTGGAGAGTTTCTCATGAGTAGGCTGGCCGTTTTTCTGGTTTTATAGTAAATCGTCAGTTGTATCCTCTGATTTTTGTCTGTAGGGATAACGTTTCTATTAACAATATCTTTCAGGACCCTTTCCTCTGTTTTATGAGCTGTGGAATATAAGTTCCTGTAAAATAGTCTAATAGGGGGTATAGGTGTTGTGTTAGTTGTCTCTTCGGAGGTTGCATGGCTTTTCACTTTCCTTCTTATGATGTCTTCGATGAAACCATTGGAGAAGCCGTTATTGACTAGAACCTGCCTTACCCTACAGAGTTCTTCGTCGACTTGCTTCCATTCTGAGCTGTGGCTGAGAGCACGGTCGACGTATGCGTTAACAACACTCCTCTTGTACCTGTCAGGGCAGTCGCTGTTGGCATTTAGGCACAAAAAACCCAGTATATAGGCAAGACAACAACATCTCTTTCTAGGCGTTTAACGATGCATAAACAACAGGGCTCCATTAAGGAACATATAATCTCTTCCCATAACCAAACCATCGCCAGAGAAATCCTAGTAAACAACACAGAAATCATTGATAGATACAGCGATAGCAGGCGGCTCGACGTTTGCGAGGCACTACACATCAAGAAGTCAACACCAGCAATCAACAGCCAATTATTGCACAACTATATTCTACCCACCTCAAGACTCCGCTCCAATATAGAAGCATCAAGAAATATGGACCAATAGGCTTTCTACAAACACTTCTATTCAATATCCATTGTTTCGTGTTCTGTCTTGTGTTGATACTTTTAATACCCTATTAATATCCTCTAATGCCACATCATCCTTCCCACCTTACTCAAATGTAATGCCACATCACCCTTCCCACCTCACTCAAATGTAGATATAAAATCAGGGAAACGCAAGTTCTAATCAGTTGTGTATTTGTGAAGTCTTTGAAAATGTAATAAGTTTTACGAAACGCGCCCGTGTCGCGTCAGACTAGAAATAAAAATGAATTTTGGAGAAGTGATTTTTGATTTACCTCCAACAGTGAAGCATAATGTACGAAAGATTGAGAAAATTCGTGTTAGAATTATTAATCTTACTTTTTCGGTCATATTTAATAAAATATATATATATATATATATATATATATATATATATATATATATATATATATATATATATATATATATATATATATATATATATATATATATATTTAAATATATATATATTTATATATATGTGTATATATATATATATATATTTATATATATGTGTATATATATATATATATATATATATATATATATATATATTTATATATATATATATATATATATATATATATATATATATATATATATATATATATATATATATATATATATATATATTATATATATATATATATATATATATATATATATATATATATATATATATATATATATATATATATATATATTTATATATATTTATATATATATATATTTATATATATTATATATATATATAATATTTATTTATATATATATTTATTTATATATATATTTATATATATATATATATATATATATATATATATATATATATATATATATATATATATATATATATATATATATATATATATATATGTGTGTGTGTGTGTGTGTATATCACGAAAATAAACACGTGATTAAGAATGTGACAATGTCAGACCACGGAGGAAAAATGAAACAGGAATTTCCTTAAGTACTTTCGTATATTAAATACATCTTCAGAAGGTCCAACCTTCTGAAGATGTATTTAATATACGAAAGTACTTAAGGAAATTCCTGTTTCATTTTTCCTCCGTGGTCTGACATTGTCATATATATATATATATATATATATATATATATATATATATATATATATATATATATATATATATATATATATATATATATATATATATATATATATATATATATATATATATATATATATATATATATATATATTTATATATATATATATATATATATTTATATATATATATATATATATATATATATATATATATATATATATATATATATATATATATATATATATATATATATATATATATGCAAACAAGCCTGAATGGTCCCCAGGATTATATGCAACTGAAAACTCACACCCACTGCTCCGAATGGAGAAACGTGAGTAGAGAGTTTGAAAGAGTAACTCAGGTATTGGTGAACAACGGATATAGCAACGCGGAAATAAACGCTGCTATAAGAAGACACTTGTACCGATGGTATAATCCTGAACCTCGAACAGAAACCACAGTACCTCCAATAAAATTATATTTCAAATCAACCATGCACAGTGAACATATAAAAGAGGAAAGAATAATGAAAGAAATAATCCGGAAAGGAGTAAAAAGTATTACTCCAAACCAAAACATAGACCTGATCATATTCTACAAAACCAAGAAGACTTCTGAAGTCCTTATGAAAAACAGCCCGAAGCCGACGGAGAACCCTCTACAGCAGTCAAGCGTTGTATACATGTACACTTGCCCCAACGAAGGATGTAACCTTCAATCTAAGTACATAGGTATGACGTCGACGAAGCTGACGAGGCGTTTAACATGTCATCTTCAATCCGGTGCCCCCAGGAATCACATGAAACAAGCCCATGACATCACCCTAATAAGAACATAAGAACAAAGGCAACTGCAGAAGGCCTGTTGGCCCATACGAGGCAGCTCCTATTTATAACCACCCAATCCCACTCGTATACATGTCCAACCCATGCTTGAAACAATCGAGGGACCCCACCTCCACAATGTTACGCGGCAATTGGTTCCACAAATCAACAACCCTGTTACTGAACCAGTATTTACCCAAGTCTTTCCTAAATCTAAACTTATCCAATTTATACCCATTGTTTCGTGTTCTATCTTGTTTTGATACTTTTAATACCCTATTAAAATCCCCTTTGTTATGTCCATTCACCCACTTGTAAACCTCTATCATGTCACCCCTAACTCTTCGCCTTTCCAGTATATGCAACTTAAGCTTTGTTAATCTTTCTTCATATGAAAGATTTCTAATTTGGGGAATTAACTTAGTCATCCTACGCTGGACACGTTCAAGTGAATTTATATCCATTCTATAATATGGCGACCAAAACTGAACTGCATAATCTAAATGGGGCCTAACTAGAGCAAGATATAGATAGAGAACCACACCAGGTGTCTATTACTAACGCTGCGATTAATAAATCCAAGTATCCGATTTGCCTTATTACGAACATTTATGCATTGATCCTTTTGCTTTAAATTTTTACTAATCATGACTCCCAGATCCCTTTCGCAATTCGACTTCGCAATCTCAACACCTTCTAGCTCGTATCTTGTAACCCTATCATCATTACCTAACCTCAGAACTTTACATTTATCAGCATTAAACTGCATCTGCCAATCCTTCGACCATTTCAAACCCTATCTAGATCAACTTGAAGTGATAGTGAGTCCTCCTCCGAATTAATTTCTCTACCGATTTTCGTATCATCGGCAAATTTGCAAATGTTGCTACTCAAACCTGAATCTAAATCATTTATATATATTATAAACAACAGAGGTCCCAGGACAGAGCCCTGAGGCACCCCACTTACAACATTTTCCCACTCTGACTTGACTCCATTTATACTAACTCTCTGTTTCCTTTGGTATAGCCATGCCCTAATCCAGCTTAATATAGCACCCCCAATACCATGAGATTCTATCTTTTTAATCAGTCTTTCGTGTGGCACTGTATCAAAAGCTTTGCTAAAGTCAAGGTACACAACATCGCAATCCTTACCACTATCAACTGCCTCAACAATGCTAGAATAAAAAGATAACAAATTTGTTAAACATGAACGGCCATTTATAAAACCATGTTGCGACTCAATTATTAATTTATGTTTTTCAAGATGAAGACGAATTTTATTTGCTATTATAGATTCGAGTAACTTTCCCACAATAGACGTTAGGCTAATTGGTCGATAGTTAGACGCAAGTGATCTATCTCCTTTCTTAAAAACTGGTATCACATTAGCAACTTTCCAAAACTCTGGCACTCTGCCTGACTCTATTGATTTATTAAATATGGTTAACAGTGGGTCACAAAGCTCCTCTTTGCATTCTTTAAGCACCCTGGCAAACACTTCATCCGGCCCTGGGGATTTGTTTGGTTTGAGTTTTACTATTTGTTTAAGAACATCCTCCCTGGTAACTGTTAAACTCGTCAACCTGTCCTCGTCCCCACCCACATATAATAAGAGAAATGTTGAACAAAATACCTGTATAATAGACAAAACCCAAGATGTAAGAAGATAACAAATTCTTGAAGCAATTCTCATAAGAATAGAACCTACCATGAACACCCAAATCACGGAACTATTTACTCTACCCACCATGAGAGTAAGGACAAGACTAGAACATAACGATGTCTACACAGAAGACACTGTTCAACATAACAGGCCAATTACATCTGATTAATCTTTGTATGTAGATAGGAGCTGCCTCGTATAGGCAAATAGGTCTTCTGCAGTTACCTTTATTATTATGTTCTTATGTGCTTCACCCCCCATTTATCCCTTTTGTATGCCCCAAGTTATTACCTTTATTGTCTAATCACCTGACCCAGTGTGGGAATAAATCAAACAGTTCTGAAAATTCTTTTCACTTGAGAATGAACCATGGAGGTTCGAAACGTTGTGCAAATTGTATAAATAAGTGTAATACATTCTATAGTAATTGACTTTTTTCTTCACCTTGAAATTACAAAAATGAGTTTTCAGTTTTGGAGAACTCCTCATTCAGCTAAGCCCTGATGCTAAGAAAACAGTTAGAGGGATAGAAGCCCTAAATCAGAAGATAGTAAATACAGAATATGCAGTCATATTCAATTCAATATATATATATATATATATATATATATATATATATATATATATATATATATATATATATATATATATATATATATATATATATATATATATATATATATATATATATATATATATATATATATATATATATATATATATGTTTCATTGAATATGACCGCATATTCTGTATTTATTATTTTCTGGTTTAGGGCTTCTATCCCTCTAACTATTTTCTTAGCATCAGGGCTTAATTGAAATAGGAGTTCTCCAAAACTCATTTTCGTACTTTTAAGGTGAAGAAAAGAAGTGATTTACTATAGAGTGTATTACACTTATTTGTATAATTTGCACGACGTTTCGAACCTCCATGGTTCATTCTCAAGTGAACAGATCTTACAGCTAAGCCCTGATGGGAGACAAGGAGACATGTATTTACAAATAGACGGAGTAGCAATGGGCTCCCCCTTAGGAGTTTTATTTGCTAATTTTTATATGGGAACCATCGAAGATAGGGTCTTCAGTAGCAGACAAAAACGAACTGTATACTGCCGTTATGTAGATGACATATTCGTAATAGTAAAAGACTCAGATGAACTAATTGACCTAAAAAGACACCTAGAGAGAGAGTCAGTACTCCGATTTACACATGAAAATAGTGAAAATAACAGTCTGCCATTCTTGGATGTACTAATAACAAAAACAGGAACCTCTTTAAGCACCAACGTATATACCAAGCCCACCAACATAGGATTATGCCTGAACGGTAGAAGTGAGTGCCCCCAAAGATACAAAGCCAGTGTTCTCAATGCTTATATTCGTCGAGCGCTTACCCACTGCTCTGAATGGAGCAACGTGAGTAGAGAGTTTGAAAGAGTAACTCAGGTATTGGTGAACAACGGATATAGCAACGCGGAAATAAACGCTGCTATAAGAAGACACTTGGACCGTTGGTATAATTCAGAACCTAGAACAGAAACCACAACACCCCCAATAAATTATATTACAAATCAACCATGCACAGTGAACATATAAAAGAGGAAAGAATAATGAAAGAAATAATCCGTAAAGGAGTAAAAAGCACTACTCCTAACCAAAACATAAACCTGATAATATTCTACAAAACCAAGAAGACTTCCGAACTCCTTATCAAAAACAGCCCGAAGCCGACGGAGAACCCTCTACAGCAGTCAAGCGTTGTATACATGTACACTTGCCCCCACGAAGGATGTAACCTTCAATGTAAGTACATAGGTATGACGTCGACCAAGCTGACGAGGCGTTTGACATGCCATCTTCAATCTGGTGCCCCTAGGAATCACATGAGACAAGCCCATGACATTACTCTAACAAGAGAAATGTTGAACAAGAATACTTGCATAATAGACAAAACCCAAGATTCAAGAAGATTACAAATTCTTGAGGCAATTCACATAAGAATAGAGCGACCTACCATGAACACCCAAATCACGGAACTATTTACTCTACCCACCATGAGAGTAAGGACAAGACAAGAACATATCGATGCCAACACAGAAGACAATGTCCAACATAACAGGCCAATTACACTGGATTAATCTTTGTGTTTAGATAAGAGATGCCTCGTATGGGCCAATAAGCCTTCTGCAGCCCCTATGTTTATCCCTTATGTATCCCCCCATGTTTTCACCTTCATTGTATTATCACCTGACCTAATGCGGGTATAAAATCAACTAGTATTGTAAGATATGTTCACTTGAGAATGAACCATGGAGGTTCGAAACGTCGTGCAAATTATACAAATAAGTGTAATACACTCTATAGTAAATCACTTCTTTTCTTCACCTTAAAAGTACGAAAATGAGTTTTGGAGAACTCCTATTTCAATTAAGCCCTGATGCTAAGAAAATAGTTAGAGGGATAGAAGCCCTAAACCAGAAAATAATAAATACAGAATATGCGGTCATATTCAATGAAACATGTTTGAAAGAAAACCTGCTGCCAGTATACACCAATATATATATATATATATATATATATATATATATATATATATATATATATATATATATATATATATATATATATATATATATATATATATATATATATATATATATATATATATATATATATATATATATATATATATATATATATATATATATATATATATATATATATATATATATATATATATATTTGTATATTTTGGTAGCAGTCTTTCCTGTAGACATATATTATTAAATATGACCGAAAAAGTAAGATTAATAATTCTAACACGAATTTTCTCAATCTTTCGTACATTTCTTTTCACTGTTGGTGGTAATTCAAAAATCAATTCTCCAAAATTCATTTTTATTTCTAGTCTGACGCGACACTTGAGTGCGTTTCGTAAAACTTATTACATTTTCAAAGACTTTAGTTTACACATACACAACTGAATAGAACTTACACATCTCCGATTTGTTTATATCTACATTTGAGTGAGGTGGATGGGGTGAGGTGGTATTTAATAGGGTATTAAATTCATCAACACAAGACAGAACACGAAACAATGGGTATTGAACAGAAGTGATTGTAGAAAGCCTATTGGTCCATATTTCTTGATGCTTCTATATTGGAGCGGAGTCTTGAGGTGGGTAGAATATAGTTGTGCATTAATTGGCTGTTGATTGCTGGTGTTGACTTCTTAATGTGTAGTGCCTCGCAAACGTCAAGCCGCCTGCTATCGCTGTATCTATAGATGATTTCTGTGTTGTTTACTAGGATTTCTCTGGCGATGGTTTGGTTGTGGGAAGAGATTATATGTTCCGACATCGCCTCAGCACTGAAACAAGGATTATCAAGAAACTAACAACGTTATATGGAGGACCTATGGCAATTCCACGACCAAGAGATGGCTTCCTGAACCTTGCAGGAATTAACCTCACTGAGGACCAAGTCACTCTCCTACATCTGGGCATAAACTGTCACGTTATGTCCAGACCGAGTGAGATGGCCCGGAAAGTGGAGTTGGAAATTCTGTTGGACGACATATTCGACCTCGAGACACAAAAGAAGGTCACTACCAAAGATACCTTACAAGCAGAACTTATTGCGGAAGGAGGAAAGAATCGAGGCAATTACAGAAGCACCATACTGTCCCCCGAGCTCAAAGCGGCAGCTTAAAGCCTTCGTGAGAACAAGGAGATAGCTGTCAGGAGAGGTGACAAGCCGCCAATATATGTCATTCTTAAAAAAGACGAATATCTGGCGAAAATGAACCTCATACTCTCTGACCAAACTAAATTCCAAAGGGTAACGAAGGACACTACAGCCGAATTGAAAGCAAAGGTCAACAAACTGATCGAAACTGTGAACGCCAAGAAATCAGGACTCCACCTGCCAAAGATTATTGGGGAATATAAACCTGGGTATGCGTATGGAAATGTCAAGACACACAAGCCTGGAAACCCACTTCGGCCAATCATTAGCCAGATACCCACACCCACGTACAGACTGGCGAAGCGACTCAACGGCCTGCTGACTCCTTATGTCCCTTGCGCCTTCAGCCTGAAGTCTCCAAAAGAATTTGTTGACTTACTGCAAGGCACACGGGCCACAGGAATAAGAGCCTCGTTGGTCGTAGAATCGCTGTTCACCAACGTACCTGTGGACGAGACAATCGGGATGATAGCCGACAGAGTGTATCGTGATCCAGCCTGTACTCCTCTTGACATACCAGAAAATATCCTATGGAAACTACTCCAAGCTTGTATTAAAGAGGCACCCTTCTTGAGCCCGGATGGGCACATGTATTAGCAAGTAGATGGGGTCGCCATGGGTTCTCCCCTAGGTTTCCTGTTTGCAAACATCTACATGGGTACCATCGAGCAAAAAGTCTTAGTCGACATGAACTTGAAACTGGCCATATACTGCAGGTATGTTGACAACATTTTTACACAGGTACCTGATGTCAGACATCTGCAGGAGCTGAAGGAGGCATTTGAGCAGAGTTCCGTGCTGCGTTTCACTTACGAGATGGAAAAGGATGGGAAGCTGCCCTTTCTAGATGTAACAGTCATGGAAAAGAGCGGAGGTTTCCACACTGCAGTCTACACTAAGGAAACGAACATAGGAATGTGCCTAAATGCCAAAAGCGACTGCCCAGATAGGTACAAGAGGAGTGTTGTTAATGCATATGTCGACTGTGCTCTCAGCCACAGCTCAGAATGGAAGCAAGTCGACGAAGAACTCTGTAGGGTAAGGCAGGTCCTAGTCAACAACGCTTCTCCAATGGTTTCGTCGAAGACATCATAAGAAGGAAAGTGAAACGCCATGCAACCTCTGAAGAGACAACTAACACAACACCTATACCCCCTTTTAGACTATTTTACAGGAACTTCTTTTCCACAGCTCATAAAACGGAGGAAAGTGTCCTGAAAGATATTGTTAATAGAAACGTTATCCCTACAAACAAAAATCAGAGGATACAACTGACGATTTACTATAAAACCAGAAAAACGGCCAGCCTACTCATGAGAAACTCTCCAGACACAAAGCGGAACGCTTTAAAAGAGACCAACGTCGTCTATGCCTTCAAATGCCCTCTTGGGGACTGTAAGCTCCAAAAAACTCAGTATATAGGCAAGACAACAACATCTCTTTCTAGGCGTTTAACGATGCATAAGCAACAGAGCTCCATTAAGGAACATATAATCTCTTCCCACAACTAAACCATCGCCAGAGAAATCCTAGTAAACAACACAGAAATCATCGATAGATACAGCGATAGCAGGCGGCTTGACGTTTGCGAGGCACTACACATTAAGAAGTCAACACCAGCAATTTACAGCCAATTAATGCACAACTATATTCTACCCACCTCAAGACTCCGCTCCAATATAGAAGCATCAAGAAATATGGACCAATAGGCTTTCTACAATCACTTCTATTCAATACCCATTGTTTCGTGTTGATGAATTTAATACCCTATTAAATACCACCTCACCCCATCCACCTCACTCAAATGTAGATATAAACAAATCGGAGATGTGTAAGTTCTATTCAGTTGTGTATGTGTAAACTAAAGTCTTTGAAAATGTAATAAGTTTTACGAAACGCGCTCAAGTGTCGCGTCAGACTAGAAATAAAAATGAATTTTGGAGAATTGATTTTTGAATTACCACCAACAGTGAAAAGAAATGTACGACACACTTGAACGTATTTCGTAATAACTTATTACATTTTCAAAGACTTTAGTTTACAAACACACAACTATAACTTGCAAACACTAAACAGAGTTTGTTGTTGTTGTTGTTAAAGATTTAGCTATTCAGGACGGAGTGTCCATGTAGCACGGGCTATGGTGAACCCGTAATTGAGTTTGGTTACACATGATAACTTTTTTCCTGTGATATTTAGGTCTAAGTTTAAAATGGAGGAGAGGACTTCTCCTTTTTTCCCTGCTTATTTGTCGCTTCTGTTTTTATTGCACTGGTTTTAATCTTGTTTTATTAACATTATCTTGGTGGCGGATGTAGATGCAGAATGCTTACTAATGAGTCCCATTCCTTAACAGCTTTTCTAATCATTGTAGTCGCGGTGGAATGTGCATCTAATGCAGCTGCTGTCGTTGGATTAATGTTGAGTTTGATGCGCAGGGGTTCAGTAGCTTCACATTCCAGTAAGTAGTGCAATAGCGGCGCCTCTGCCTCAGTTTCACAGATGTGACACTCTTTAACTATTGGGTTCATTACCTCCCAGCAGCACTTGTACCCAAGTCTGAGTCTGTGTATGGCTACTGCAATGTCTCTGGATATCTTTTTGCCAGGCTTGAAAGAGGAGTAACAAGTGGCTTATTCATACCATATCGCAGTGGATCTTCCTTCCCCTACTTTGGCTCTGTGGCGACTTTTGATAGTTGAGAATATTTTCTTCTTGATTTGCTCCGTTATCTGTGAGAAACTTGGAGGTATTTGAACCTGTACAACAGGTAGAGCAGTGGCAGTTATTGCTAGTGAGTCTGCCTTTTCATTACCCTCTATGCCAATGTGACTTGGTATCTAATTTAGGGTGATTGACAGCCCTCGATTATGGGCATCTTTTCCTATATGTTGAATTTCTGTGAGGAGTTGTATATTATCTCTGTGATGACTAGATAACAATGCCTGGAGCGAAGATTTAGAGTCTCTATGAATGATGACATCATGTAAATTATTCTCAATTGTATAGTTTATTGCCTCCTTCAGGGCATATAATTCTGTTTGCAATGTTGAGCACCCACTATTCATGCTCCAGTAAGCTTCATGGTTGGTAGTGTAAACTGCTGCCCCAGCAGAACCTTTTTCTTGATCAACTGATCCGTCTGTGAAGATGTGAGTCGTTGTGGGTCTAGAGATAGTTCCCATTTGTTGTTCTATTACTTCCTTGAGTCTCTGCGGGTCACATGCTGATTTTTTAACTGGTAATCTTTCAATGATTATCTTTAGAGTCGATTCTTCCCATGGAGGAGGCTGTCGAAAGTGTTGATATGGTCTATCTTCCCCTTTGTTTTTAATGGTCCATTTCATGTCCATTTTCTCTAAAATCTTGACCACATTATCCATCCATGAGCTTGTTCTACACTGTAGGTTTTTCTGAAAGGATCTCTGTATGCTGTCTTTGATTGACAGCCTGGCGGATGTTCCAGTAAGTTTTCCTATTATGGTGGCTATCCTTTGTTTCATCCTGTTTTCTAATGCTGGTAAATTTGTTTCCATTCTAAGGTTCTCTCTACGCGTCCATATAGGTGCTCCCAGCATTGTTCGCAGAGCATCATTTTGAGACACTTCCAGTTTCTCCCATTGGTTATCACTGAGGGATGTAAGAGCAGGAGCAGCATAGTCGATGAGTGACCTAACTGCTTGAACGTAGTACATTTTGAGTACTGGTAGAGATGCACCCTCTCTAAGACTGGTCAGAGAGCGCAAAGCTGAGTTTCTGGCATTACAGCGTTGCCGAAGATATTCAATTTCTTGAGTGAATTTCAACTGGTTGTCTATTATGACTCCTAGGTATTGAAAAGAGGTAACCCACTCAATTTCTTGTCCTTCTATTGCCAGTCTGATGTCTTGAGTTCTCATTTTAACGGCCATTGCTTTTGTTTTATTGCTGTTTATTTTCACTGCTATGCGTTCCGCTTCCTTGCTCATAATATTTAGGCATTTTTGTGCATGGTTCCTTGCACCTTTGCCATTGATGATGACCACAAAGTCGTCTGCATAGTTAAGAAGTTTGGCTTTTGGTAGCTTGAGCTTCATGAATTGTTCCATGAGACAGTTGAAGAGGAAGGGGCTTAGTATTCCTCCCTGCGGAGTTCCATTTTCCAGCCTCTTTGAGGTCGATGTTTTTCCTTGGAATTTGACTTTAGCTTCTCGGTTAAGCAGGCTTCCTTTGGCAAAAGCAAGAGCGTGTCCTTTGATTTCCTTATCCACAAGGCAGCACAGTGTAGCTGGAGCACTGGCTAACTCGAAAGCTTTTTCAAGGTCTAGAAAAATAAGGATTCCAGGTTTGTCATTGATTTTATCCAGGAGGGAGGTAAGGCATTCTGTGGTTCCAGCACCTTTTCTGTAAGCAAACATATTTTGGTGTAGTGGATTGGCTTTCCATTCAATTCGATTAAGGGCCATTCTTTCTGCAGTTTTGGCCAGACAGCTTGTTAATGAGATGGGTCTTGGATTTCCTGGGTCTTTAGGTTTTGGAATGGGAACTATAATTGCACTGTTCCAAGAGAGTGGTCGGGTTCTTGTCACCAAAACTCTGTTGATGAGATTCAAGAAGGCTTCATCATCCTTTTCACCTAGCTTGGCTAGCATGTTGTAAGTGCTCGCCTGGAGCTATATTTTTAGTTTTTTTGTAGCACTTCTGAGTTCTTTTAGATTGAAAGGTTGGTCTAGTTCGTCATGTAAGGCTAAAGCATCATCTATTTTTTTCCATCTTGCTGCTTGAAGTCTTTGTTGGTGAGTCAGAGTTGCTTGAGGAAGTTGAGTGGAACTGGCTCTTGAAGCAAAACAGAGTTTAAACAGCTTTGATTTTATACCTGCATTGGGGTGAGGTGATATGTTACAACAGTTTTGGATGAGGTGAAAACAAACTTTCAACAAAAGACAGAACACGAAACAATGGGTAAAATATTTTGTAAGTTAAAGGGAAGAATGGAAGTAACTGCAAAGGGCCTATTGGCCCATATTTCTTGATGCTTCTATATTGGTGCGGAGTCTTGAAGTGGGTAGAATATAGTTGTGCATTAATTAGCTGTTGATTGCTGGTGTCGACTTCTTAATGTGTAGTGCCTTGCAGATATCAAGCCGCCTGCTATCGCTGTATCTTTCGATGATTTCCGTGTTTTTTGTTAAGACTTCTCTGGTGATGGTCTGGTTGTGGGAAGAGATTATATGTTCCTTAATGGAGCCCTGTTGCTTATGCATCGTTAATCGCCTGGAAAGAGATGTTGTTGTATTGCCTATATACTGAGTTCTTTGAGGCTTACAGTCCCCAAGTGGGCATTTGAAGGCATAGACGTCATTGGTCTCTTTCAAAGTGTTCTGCTTTGTGTCTAGAGAGTTTCTCATGAGTAGGTTGGCAGTTCTCTTGGTTATATAGTAAATCGTAAATTGTATCTTCTGATTTTTGTCTGTAGGGATAACGTTTCTATTAACAATATCTTTCAGGACCCTTTCCTCCGTTTTATGAGCCGTGGAAAAGAAGTTCCTATAAAATAGTCTAATAGAGGGTACAGGTGTTGTGTTAGTTGTCTCTTCAGAGGTTGCATGGCGTTTCACCTTCCTTCTTATGATGTCTTCAATGAAACCATTGGAGAAGCCGTTGTTGACTAGGACCATCCTTGCCTGTTACGGCCCTCTCGGGACGCAACGGGGTTCTTACTCTGATGTCGTTAGAGGAAGATATATATATCCGGCCCCAAGCCAGTAGAGGCTTTCAAGGGATGCGATCCGTGACGCAAGTAACTTAAAGGGAGTAGGGAAAGAAAGGTAAGAACTTAATATAATATAATATAACCATCACCATTTAAATATATAAAAGTAAAACGTACACAAGGGGGGGGGTATTAACACTTTACAAAGGGGATCAACACTGTAGTCTTCTGCTGGAGACTATGGATCCTCGAAGCTAGGTGCTGAGTCCGCGGTGCTTTCTTCGTGGCCTCAAGACGTGTCCTCTGAGAACGCCGAGTCTACTCTGGCCACAGGTCAGCCACAACACAGGTCCACTGGGGGCACCGTCGTGGAGGCCGTCAACCACACGTCCAGCAGGTCTGCTGGCAGGTACTGAGCCACCAAGGCTGGTACGGCCACTCCACGAACGATAAAAGGGGTACGCCCTAGACAGGAGTCTCGTGTGATATCACCAATCACCCTCCTGTCCTCAATACCCCAGTGGATTATCGTCTCCAACCGTCGGTCCCGGGTAAATCCTTCCACTGCCACTCCACTGGCAGGCTTAACACACCACAGTGTTCTTCCGGGGGGACGACGTCACGACAGCTGCAGCAAACTTCACTGTATGGAGACTGGCTGCCTCGGGTAGACTGACTACTCCTTCAACACAGTGGTCCCAGGTCGGCTCTGTAAGCAGACACGTCATTAATAACCGGGACACTAATACACCACACTCACAGGCTCAGATACAAACGCCCGACATATCCACTCCATAGATGGCGCTGTCTTCGGAGCACCACCTCACCAGAGGTCAGGAGCGGCGGTGTTGAGCGCTGAACCAGACTGGAAACTGGTCCTCGAGGCCAGTACACGCTGTCCTCACTAGGTGTCGTCGTTCGTTTGGCGGGGGTTTCGGGAGCTGACCCACAGATGGCGTGTTTGTCACTGCTCCAGGCTAGGACGCTGGATCCGGGTTCGTAACACCTCCCCACCAAAAAGAATTTGGTTTGGGATTCTATAAAAAGAAACACAAACCAAATTAGTACGACGACACAACTCCAAATGGACACGCATGCTTTATGATCTGGGATGTCGAGGCTGTCACGTCTTCAGAACTGTACTGAGGAACCCTGGCACAAAGGGAACTTGTAGATAGAAGGCAATGATCTGCCTGATATAATCGTCCACATCTCCACTGCGATGTCAAGCAGGGGCATCATCTCACACCTCTCTAGTACGGATTGGTTTTGACACGATCTGGGGTGACTCGACACTTCTCTATGTCGTGGCACCGATGATGGCTGACCACAGACGGCATTTCTGGTGCCAGTCCGATGGTCCTTCAGGGAGACAGGAACCTGGAATACAGGGGTCTGATAATTCAGAGTGATAGCGACAATGGGCAAGTCAGTACTTACTATACACTCTTCTACTAGGCCCACACCTAGTTCCAACAGGGCTGCTTGCTCACCGAAGATGGCATTCGCTCTGCCCCCGTCAGGTCGACCAACGTTCCGTATAACGCTGTGTTGAGGCTCAGCAGTCACGCGGGGGGTGTCAACCTGTCGGAAACAGTCACTCACATTATCACATATCGTACCTCCTGTATCATCTATTACCTCCCAGGTCCCTTCTTCAACTGCAACACTTGCAGTACAAATCTCCAATCCCTGGGACCTCTTCGCGATGTTCATGGGAGCCATCATTCGTCGGGTCGTCCACCGGTCCTCACTGAGAGCACAAACGAGAACACATACGAGAATCAAACAAAGTATCGCTAAGAAACATGAGGCCAATTGAGGGATAAGCTTCCCGAGCCAGTCATGTCCATAGCCGGCCACATCCACACGCCTGGCTTGGACCGAAGAGGGCACTAGACCTTTTGAACACACCGCACCTACCTCTGACGTCTGGGGAATCTCTGGCTGGTTCACTACATGCTGTAACTTGCCATACCGCAAGCACACATCCGCCTTCGCTCCAGACTCGTTGGTATCCGTGGGTGCCTGCACACAAGGCCTCTCTTCTAGCTCAGGTACTTCTGCCATCGTAACCTCATGTTCCTTGTCGAGAGAATCAGGAGACACTGCTAGATCGTTCTCAATCTGTAGGTGAGAGGACAAATTAAACATAGTTACATCCGGGTCTGTCTTCACCTGGACATTACCATTGCCTGTAGACACCTCCGACCTTGCTGTTCTGGTAGACTCGTCCACAACCTTGGGAAGATTGATGCTCCAATCGGTCACCAAGTCGTTGGCTAGTACCACGTCAATCCCAGCCACAGGGAGGGTATCGACTACTGCCAACGCACATGTGCCGCTGAAATAAGGCGAGTCGAGATGTACTGGCACTAAGGGGGCGATATACTGCGTTCTCGGAAACCCAACCAGGATAACCTTTTGTCGCCCATCCACACTTACTCCCTCGGGTAACGAGCTCTTCACGATCAGGGACTGGGCTGCTCCACTATCTCTGAGCACTACAACTGATCTACCAGTATGATCACTCGTTACATACCCGCATGAAGTGTGAGGGGCAAACAAACTTGGTCCTTCCTGCGTCATCGTAGACTGGTTTCCTGCTGGTGGTGTAACACAGCTCATCAACATCACCTCCCTTCGTGCGCTGCCACCTCTTCTGCCTCGGCACCTAGCAGCTATATGCCCTTTCTGCCCACAAGTCCAGCACACCATATTCCTCCTTGGACTCCGGTGTTTCGGACTACTAGGACTTGTTCTTCGGGGGCTACTTGGGGGCGTCTTCTTAGCGCTTTGTGGGACGGGTCTTTCTTCTTCATCATGAGGTCTGTCAAACCGGCGCTGGTAATTCCTTGGGACGTACTTAGCAGACGGCCTATGAGTCAGGATGTACTCTTCAGCCATGGTGGCGGCTGCACTCAAGGTCTCTACCTGCTGTTCCTCTAAGTACGTCTTGAGGTCTCCAGACAAACAATCCTTGAAGTCCTCGAGCAGAATCAGCTGTTCGAGGTCTTCCCTGGTCTCCACCTTCCGAGAGGCACACCATTCCTGGAAAAGTCGCTCCTTGATGGTGGCGAATTCGGTGAAAGTGTGCTCTGAGGTCTTCTTCAGGTTTCGGAACCTTTGCCTATATGCCTCAGGTACCAATTGGTACGCCATGAGCACCACTTTCTTCACCATATCGTAATCGCCGGAGTCGTCAAGGGATAACGTAGAGTAGGCGATTTGGGCCTTCCCAGTCAAAACTGGCTGTATCATGATAGCCCAATTCTCCCTTGGCCACTCCAAAGAGGCAGCGACTTTCTCGAAGGCTGCGAAGAACTTCGAAACTTCTCTCTCGTTGAATTTGGGGACCATTTTGATATTCCTTACCGGATCGAAACCGCTTACTCCAGTTTGTCTCTGTCCAGCGCCTAGTCGTAATACTTCTAGTTCATGTTGTCTCAGTCTTTCCTCCCTTTCTCGCTCTCGTTCTTCTCTCTCTCGTCTCTCTTCTCTTTCTCGTTCTTCTCTTCTTTCTTCTCTTTCTCGTTCTTCTCTTTCTCGTTTCTCTTCTCTTTCTCGTTCTTCTTTCCTTTCTTCCAATTCTAAACGCCTCATCGCCATTTCCTTATCTTTTAATTCTCGTTCTAATTCTAACTTCTTCCATTCAATTTCCCGATTAATTTCTAGGGCACGCATCTTGACTGTTAGGAAGCTGATATTAAGCTCGCCGGCATCACTGTCAACGTCGCTGCCCTTATCTTCCTTTTCCGTGGAAGCTATTTCCTCACTTTCCTTTGTACTAGGAGTCTCGCCTTCCTGTTTCTCCTCTGCCTTCAAGTGCCGGTGAACCTTGGACAAGATCTCCACACGGGAATCACTGGCACGGATCTTTATCTCCAGGTAGGCGCTCACTAGTACAAGCTCCGGTTTGCTCAGATATTTTAATCTGGCAAGACAGTCCTCTCTGTTCAGAAAAGCCTGCACATCGTCCAGATCATCGATGGTAGCTTTGTCTGCCATTGTCACAGATGGAACACTTAGCACTTAACACACTGCTTACACGTTAGCACTTAACGCACCGAGCACTGTTCTGCGCCAATATTGCACCAAACACTGCACTTGCCAATATTGCACGTAATCACTTCGGGCACCGCACTACCCAATATTGCACCGAATCCAAGCGAATACTTCGCTCTACAATATTGCACTGAATCACTGAACACCGCACTAGTCAATATTGCACTTAATCGCTTAATCACAGCGAGCACCGCACTGCACAATATCGCACTTAGTCACTCTGAGCACCGCACAGGACGTATAACGTCACAATCGTCACACACAGGGGGAATTATATACAGGGATTACGCCACTTCACCACCCCTGTCAAACATACTTAACAAGGGGACGGATCCCGCTGGGGATGCCAATTAATGTTACGGCCCTCTCGGGACGCAACGGGGTTAATAACTAATAAATAAATAATAACGGAACTGCTTATGCAGACACGAATTTCCCGTCAAAGAAGGAATAATTTAAATAGGGAGATTGAGGAAATCGAGCGGAAATTGAAACACTCATATGAAACTGAAGAAAGGCAGTTAGAACAGAAAGCAATTCAGGAAATAAAGAAAAATCCAAAATATTTCTTCTCATATGCGAAATCAAAAGCAAAAACCACTGCCAGTATTGGACCTATTCGTACAAGTGAAGGTTCATACACGGAGGATGACAAAGAAATTAGTGAAATCCTAAAAAAGCAGTATGAGGACATGTTTAGCACTCCAATAAACAACATGAAGGTGGAAGATCCAGACATTTTCTTTATGCGGGATATTCAAACCCCGGTAAATATAACTGATATAAACACGAGCGCACTAAATTTTGAAAAAGAAATTGAAAACATGCCCATGCACTCGGCCCCAGGTCCAGACTCATGGAATTCAATATTTATAAAGAAATGCAAAGTGCCGGTAGCACAGGCACTCAGTATAGTGTGGAGGAAGAGCTTGGACACGGGGGAGATACCAGATGCACTTAAAGTAGCAGACATAGCCCCTCTACACAAGGGAGGGAACAAAGCATTGGCAAAAAATTATAGACCAGTTGCACTAACATCGCACATCATAAAAGTATTTGAGAGAGTGATTAGGAGTCAGGTCACCAATTTCATGGAGACCAATGACCTTCATAACCCAGGCCAACATGGATTTCGAGCGGGAAGATCGTGCCTCTCACAGCTACTTGAGCACTACGACAAAGTCACTGAGGCATTAGAAGAGAAACAGAATGCTGATGTGATATACACGGACTTCGCAAAGGCCTTCGATAAATGTGACCATGGCGTGATAGCACACAAAATGAAGTCAATGGGAATAACCGGTAAAGTAGGACGCTGGATACTCAGTTTTCTGTCAAACAGGACTCAGCGAGTAACGGTCAACCATATAAAATCTAGTCCAAGTGCAGTGAAAAGCTCTGTACCTCAGGGTACAGTCCTTGCACCACTGCTTTTCCTTATTCTCATATCAGATATAGACAAAAATACAAGTCACAGCTTCGTATCATCCTTTGCAGATGACACAAAAATCAGTATGAAAATTACCTCGGCTGAGGACATTGAAAAACTTCAAGCTGATATTAATAAAGTTTTCGACTGGGCATCAGAAAATAACATGATGTTTAACAGTGATAAATTCCAGGTACTCAGGTACGGTAAAAATGAGGACCTTAAACATAATACAGAGTACAAAACACAATCAAATGTACCCATAGTAGGAAAACAGCATGTAAAGGATTTGGGAATAATAATGTCGGACGACCTAACGTTTAAGGAGCATAACCAAGCAAATATTGCGACAGCCAGAAAAATGATAGGATGGATTACGAGAACTTTCAAATCCAGGGATCCCATCACAATGGTTGTACTCTTCAAGGCACTTGTGTTGTCCCGTCTTGAGTACTGCTCAGTACTCACTTCCCCCTTCAAAGCAGGAGAGATTGCTGAAATAGAGGGAATACAGAGAACATATACGGCACGCATAGACGCAATAAAGCACCTAAATTATTGGGATCGTCTCAAAGCCCTCCAAATGTACTCACTAGAAAGAAGACGAGAGAGATATCAAATAATATACACCTGGAAGATACTGGAGGGCCAAGTACCAAATCTACACAGTAAAATAACAACGTACTGGAGTGAACGACATGGAAGAAAATGTAGAATAGAACCAATGAAGAGCAGAGGTGCCATAGGCACAATCAGAGAACACTATAAAAATCAGAGGTCCGCGGTTGTTCAACGTCCTCCCAGCAAGCATAAGAAATATTGCCGGAACAACCGTGGACATTTTCAAGAGGAAACTAGATTTATTCCTCCAAGGAGTGCCGGACCAACCGGGCTGTGGTGGGTATGTGGGCCTGCGGGCCGCTCCAAGCAACAGCCTAGTGGACCAAACTCTCACAAGTCGAGCCTGGCCTCGGGCCGGGCTTGGGGAGTAGAAGAACTCCCAGAACCCCATCAACCAGGTATCAACCAGGTAACCAGGTTCTTACTCTGATGTCGTTAGAGGAAGATATATATATCCGGCCCCAAGCCAGTAGAGGCTTTCAAGGGATGCGATCCGTGACGCAAGTAACTTAAAGGGAGTAGGGAAAGAAAGGTAAGAACTTAATATAATATAATATAACCATCACCATTTAAATATATAAAAGTAAAACGTACACAAGGGGGGGGGGGTATTAACACTTTACAAAGGGGATCAACACTGTAGTCTTCTGCTGGAGACTATGGATCCTCGAAGCTAGGTGCTGAGTCCGCGGTGCTTTCTTCGTGGCCTCAAGACGTGTCCTCTGAGAACGCCGAGTCTACCCTGGCCACAGGTCAGCCACAACACAGGTCCACTGGGGGCACCGTCGTGGAGGCCGTCAACCACACGTCCAGCAGGTCTGCTGGCAGGTACTGAGCCACCAAGGCTGGTACGGCCACTCCACGAACGATAAAAGGGGTACGCCCTAGACAGGAGTCTCGTGTGATATCACCAATCACCCTCCTGTCCTCAATACCCCAGTGGATTATCGTCTCCAACCGTCGGTCCCGGGTAAATCCTTCCACTGCCACTCCACTGGCAGGCTTAACACACCACAGTGTTCTTCCGGGGGGACGACGTCACGACAGCTGCAGCAAACTTCACTGTATGGAGACTGGCTGCCTCGGGTAGACTGACTACTCCTTCAACACAGTGGTCCCAGGTCGGCTCTGTAAGCAGACACGTCATTAATAACCGGGACACTAATACACCACACTCACAGGCTCAGATACAAACGCCCGACATATCCACTCCATAGATGGCGCTGTCTTCGGAGCACCACCTCACCAGAGGTCAGGAGCGGCGGTGTTGAGCGCTGAACCAGACTGGAAACTGGTCCTCGAGGCCAGTACACGCTGTCCTCACTAGGTGTCGTCGTTCGTTTGGCGGGGTTTCGGGAGCTGACCCACAGATGGCGTGTTTGTCACTGCTCCAGGCTAGGACGCTGGATCCGGGTTCGTAACATTGCCCTACAGAGTTCTTCATCGACTTGCTTCCATCCTGAGCTGTGGCTGAGAGCACGGTCGACATAAGCGTTAACAACACTCCTCTTGTACCTGTCTGGGCAGGCGCTGTTGGCAATGAGGCACATTCCTATGTTAGTTTCCTCAATGTAGACTGCAGTGTGGAAACCTCCGCTCCTTTCCATGACTGTTACATCTAGAAAGGGCAGCTTCCCATCCTTCTCCATCTCGTAAGTGAAACGCAACACAGAATTCCGCTCAAATACCTCCTTCAGCTCCTGCAGATGTCTGACATCAGGTACCTGTGTAAAAATGACGTCAACATACCTGCAGTATATGGCCGGTTTCAAGTTCATGTCGACTAAGACTTTTTGTTCGATGGTACCCATGTAGAAGTTCGCAAACAGGACACCTAGGGGAGAACCCATGGCGACCCCATCTACTTGCTTATATATGTGCCCATCCGGGCTCAAGAAGGGGGCCTCTTTTGTACAAGCTTTGAGTAGTTTCCTTAGAATGTTTTCTGATATGTCAAGAGGAGTACAGGCCGGATCACAATACACTCTGTCTGCTATCATGTATCGTGATCCGGTACATCTCTGTCTCCCGAACGTCGTGGATGTGGACTTCCCAATGTATGGGCTAGTCCATCCTCCTCCCGGCTGGGCGGCTCTCGAGGCAGCTGGCGGTCCGCCCTCAGTTTCCCTTAGAAACTCGGAGGGGACTGATGTTGCTCCGCACTCCAGGACGTTCCTCCATCTTTACTCTCTTATTTAGGCCTTCTACCTTATCAAAACATGCCTAACATATCAACAGACATTTGCTACGATCGCTGGGCACACGATCAACTATAGGCAATCACCATTAACTAGTTAAATTTGGGCTTACCACAATAAGGTCTCCTGCAAGGCGCTCTCCCTCTCATGGCGACTGAACAGGGCACTCCCGCGACCTCGAAAATGTCTCTGGGAGGCTTCACAATTCTTTTTGCCGTCCAGGACTTGAGACCACACATTCCCAACTTGATTCCACAGCTGAAATGTCTGTACTCTAACTCCCTCTTGAAGGTATATCAACTAGGGAGTTCTCTATCAGGAGCTCAACGGAGCGCAACTTCCCCTCATGATTTCTGGTGCTCAAGTGAGCTCAACGTCCTCAGAAGTGAACTCTCAACATCTTATGACCAGTCATTTATCTATATCCTGATTCACTGCCCATATTTTTAAACTATTTATCAAATTTAATCACGTGTTTACTATGTATATATCCACGTCTATATCTTTTTGATCTCATAGTTAGGTCAAGCCTGATATAATAACTCTCAAGGGGGGTAAACTTGTTTCTCCTGGAGGTTGGGATCATAACAACTTGCACCGTTAAATTCATAAAAATTTACTATTACCACACTTATTTACAACAGTGTTACTTTCACACAGGACACCAAAAGCGCACACATGCAGTGTTCACCAACCCCAGTGTTTCCACCACTCAGTACATTGTCCACTAGCACTGGAAATCATTGGCAATCACATAGCGTCCAATATCAGGGGGGTTGGAGTGCAGACCCATAGATGGCGCTGAAATTGCCACTCTACACTCCGACGAAGGTGACGAGACCGTAACACGAGCCAATCACACAAAGGCATACAGCAGCCTACCTCCTTGGCCAATCACAGGCGGGTTCCTTGCCCCTCAAGACGAACCTCCAAGATGGCCGCTAACGTTGTTATGGGGACAGTGCGGACGACGGTTGGCGGGTACCTCATCACACCTCTCGCTACTCCCTCTGTTCTCGCTGCTGTTGACTCCTCTCTTCACAATAAAAGCTGCTACTCGCTCTTTTTCCACAAATGTGCTACAATGGCCATTGTAACATTTGGAATGCTGATGACCTCGGCTCTCCAGTGAGCCTAAACCAGGGATGTTTCGGGTACGGGTTACCAAATCTAGTCCAGGTGCACGGCCGTGCACGTGGTGCAGTGCACTGCGAGCATCACGGGCACGTACACCAGTGGAATATTGAGCTGGTGCCAACCAATTCCCTCCCAAGATGGAGTAGTGGATTCCCAGCCACTTCACACATTGCATTGAATATGTCGTAGGTGATGCCATCTTCACCAAGTGCAGTACTTTTACCCTTTTCCATAGCCCCTTTCCTGGACTGATTGGTTGGCCATACTCGTTATCACTAGATAGTGCTCTTGTTATCCTAATTCTTCAGTCATTATGGCGGAGAAGCTGTTCCCTGCTTACTTCTGCAGAGAGGGAGGAGGAAGATGCTGCATCACACCACTCGTGTATTAGTTCCTCAGCCTTATCCGGGGGAATTTGTGAGCCGCAGGCCAGGGTCTGCTCTCATTAGTTATCTGAATTTTTGCCCACACTTGTCTCGCAGATGTTTCTCTTCCAATAGTGCTAGTGAATTTGAGCCATTGTCTTTCCCGTTCTTTAATCTTCTCTTCCCTGGCTACTTGACACACATTTTTAAACAGCTCTTGGTTGCTTTCAGTGGGGTTTCTCCGGTACTCTCTACTCATGCTCCTTACACTTGCACTGAGCATCTTTATGTAATAGTTCTCATACCATTTTATTTTCTTCTTATGAGGGTTACTTCACCCAGTCGTACGGCACAGAACTCTGAGACAGTGCTCAATTCGGCTATTAAGGTCATCAACAAATGTATCAATGTCTTTTGGGATTTAGTATTCCGTGAACCAGTCACTCATCTTGTTTATGAAGTGCAGCCTCATATCCGCTCCTAGTGATAAACTTTATCTTTTATTTGTCTCTTTCCTTCTTTTGCTCATGTCGACGTTGGTAATCAGCGCCCAATGGTCACTACATAAACTGTGTTCAATGTATGTACTGGCATCCGTGTCCTGTGCATTCAGCAGTATAGCATAGTCTAATCTTCCTCCTCTGAGGTGAGTTGGCTGTTCATCACCCAGGACTCTAGGGTTTTAACTTCCCCCTAACATAGAGTGACAGTTTCCGTCCATTGACATTGGACTAATGACATTTACTCTGTGGCATATATAGGTTGATGATATGTAGGGCATTATTGTTTAAGTGTAGGGTTACGTACCCCAGCGATTCATACTCATCCCCCTTGAAAAGATCATAACCACTCTCTGCAGGTATGTAGTTTCTGTCATAGGTAATAAGACCCCGTTTCCTGTTCCTGAGGACAGGGAGAACGTGTGGTAACCGCTGAACCTTGGGTGGACGTCATCACCCACCATTGTCTCCTGTAGCACTATGACGTCAGTTTGGTGTTCTTGAACATATTGTATAATGTCATTAAGTCTTCCGCAAACTCCATTGCAGTTCCATTGTAGGATAGGATAGTGGCATTTTCTTCACTGTGGTTATCCATCGTGGGGGTGTTGGTCATCAGATGTGCAGCATGCGGTGTTGTTGATGAGAGTGTGTGCACTGGTGGTATTGTATGTGGTGTTGCACCACCGTCATGTCCTGGTGTTACTGTGTGTATTGGTGCCAGTGGTCAGTGGTGTTATGTACACTACTGTTGCTGTGTTCACTGGTGTTGTTGTGTCCACTGGAGTTGTTGTGTCCACTGGTGGTGGTGCGTTTCCTGGAGCTGATTTATTCATCGGGGCAACGACAGCACTGAGTCTGCTGTTATGTGCCGTGGCTCGTGTTGTATCATCGTGCACCAAGCAGCAACCTGCTAGACTCTTATAAGGAAAACTCAAGCCCTGTAGAATTTGGATTATGGCCTCCTGGTTCTTCTCAACTGCACATAGGGCATTCTCAAGTTTATTTTGCGTGATCATTGATTCTTGAATGAGTGAGTGATTTTTTATCATGCGGGTAATCATTGCTTCCATTTCGGGCGGCATCGTGTTGTCATGACCCAGTACGGTCTTGGTTGGTGGGTGAAGAGGGGGAGTGGTTGGTTGGGAAGGTGAGAGGGTCAGCTGGGAGGCAGGAGTGGATGGGTCGATATGAGAGGGGGTCGCCTGGGAGGCAGCAGAGCTGGTTGACTGGGAGGGGTTAGGGGGTATGGGTGATGAGGAAGGGATGGGGGTTGTTGAGTGGGGTAGGGTTGGGGTTAGTGAGTGAGGTAGTGTTGGGGTTAGTGAATGAGGTAGGATTGGGGTTAGTGAGTTAGGTAGAGGTGTGTTTGAGTTTGTGAGAGGGAGGGGGGACTGATTGGGCCTGTGTGGGGGTGGTGGCGGTTCACCCCACTCCTACCCCAGACTGTTGTCTACTGTAAGCTGGACCCTGGGCCGGGTCGTGGGCTGGCTCCTGGCTTGCTGTTGTACTGTTCACAGAGCTATTCCCGCCCCTGTTCACTGGTTCACCTGCTGTTTGAGTCGGTGTTCTTCTCGAGCCCTGCCAATCAGGCCTCTTGCTGCAATATCTGTTACAGGCATGATGGGGCTGCTTGCAGTTGACACATTTAGATATTACCTACCACCCCCATCCTGTGCAAGCTTATCCAGATACTGCTTGGTGTGATGAGAGCCACTGCAACTCCCACGCCTAATTGGGCGATCACGTGAACAAGCAGTCTTAACTGCAGAAGGTTGATTTGAAATGCCAAATGACATACCATAACCGAAATGTGAAAATGTGGTTACTGCTTTGGGTTATGGTATGTCATTTGCCATTTAAAATCAACTTTCTGCAGTTAAGATTGCTAGTTCATTGTTACAGCTTGAAAAACAAAACTCTCTCTCTCCACAAAACCTAAGCCTGGATAAAGGTATTGTTTATGGTTCAATGTTGACGCATTAAACAAACAATTTTCCTGAAAGGATCAGACGAAGCTTACAGGAGTTAAGACCAGACCCCTCCATTCATTTACCAAAGGCTGATAAATCCAGTACTGTTGTTATTCTAAACAAGGAGGAATATATTTCGAAAATGAATGATCTCCTCCAAGATTCTTCAACATACTCTAAACTCGTGAAAAATCTTCTTAATGACATCATCAAGTTCTTCAATAGCAGCTTGAGAAAGTTGTTAGGTAACAATAGAGATCTTCTCATTCAAATTAGTACCTCATCACCTTTATTTCCATATCTCGATGGACTTGTCAAGACTTATAAACCTAACTTTCCCATGAGGCCTATCATCAGTTCTGTGAGATCCATTTCTTGCAAGCTATCTAAATGGCTTACCAAAATCTTGTCCCATTGTTAGGAACTATTTCCTCTTCTCATTTGACCAATTCTCTTGAATTAGTTAACAAATTGAATAGTGTTCCAATCACTCCTGATGTAAAGTTAATCAGTTTTGACGTTTGTTCTATGTTTACAAAGGTGCCTGTTGATGATATTCTTGCTTATCTTGCTCGTGAATTAACGAATCATGTTTTACCTCTTTCTGCTGATATTGTTGTCAATATTGTTAAGTTGTGCATTAAAGAATGTAAATTTACCTTTAATAATGAGTATTATTTACAGACTTTTGGAATGGCAATGGGGAATCCTTTATCGCCATTGCTTTCAAACTTGTACATGGAATTCTTCGAAAAGAAATTTGTTTAAAAAATTACCCCTGGAATCATTCCATGGTTTAGATATGTTGATGATATTTTGTGTATATGGCCTACAGATGTAAACACAGACGAATGTGTAGCTAAACTTAATGATCAAGTCACCTCTATAAAATTTACTATGGGGACTGAAATTGGTAAATGTTCGCCTTTCTTAGATGTGTCTATTCATAGGGAAGATTTTTCACTAAAGTTTAGTCTCTACAGAAAGCCTACGAATAATTTATCTTATGTTCATTATTTCTCAGGGCATCTTGAGGTTATCTTGAGATCATTTCGGGGCTTTAGTGTCCCCGCGGCCCGGTCCTCGACCAGGCCTCCACCCCCAGGAAGCTGCCCGTGACAAGTGACTAACACCCAGGTACCTATTTTACTGCTAGGTAACAGGGGCATGGGGTGAAAGAAACATTGCCCATTGTTTCTCGCCGGCACCTGGGATCGAACCCAGGACCACAGGATCACAAGTCCAGTGTTCTGTCCGCTCGGCCGATCGGCTCCCAGTAGATGCAATGTGAAAAAATAAACTGTTCTGGACGTAAACTGCTGTAGAAAACATGGTAGTAGAACTCTGGATATTACTTATACGCATATTACCTGAACTTGTCTTGGACGGAGGCTCGACATGGTTGTTGATGGTATTGCTGAACGGCTCAGAAGACACTGGTACCTGCATCAGTGGTGCCTTGAATAGAGGAGCGTTCGGCTTACCTGTCATCTGAGACTTGTGGCAATTTTTCACAAAGATTTTGATATCTCGAATCATACCTGGTCAGTGGTAGTCCTGTTTCAGGGCCTTGTAGGTCTTATACAAACCGTAGTGTGAGTGTGTGTGCCATAGACCAGACGCAAGATATCTGACTGTATGCTGTTGGGAACTACCAGTTGGTTGACATTAGCCCAATCGTCGTCCTCCTTCAATTTGCTGGGTCTATACCTACGGTAGAGTATTGGGTTCTCTACTAAGAACCCAGGGATACAGTCTGATTGTGTCTCAGCCTGAAAGAATAAAGATGTTAAGGAGGGATCCTCTCTGCAACTTATGGAACTCCAGCATGGTGAGAGTCAGTGGGAGGTTCTGAGAATCTTGAGGGACAGCTGCAGCAACTGGTTGCGGGAGTGCGGCTTGTGCGCGTGTCGTCACCAGGACAGGATGGGAGACGTCCTGGGAATCCTCAGTTGATGGGACCTCCTCTGCGACAAATTTCATGATAGGATTTTCCACAGATGAGTCATATACCTGGGGTTCTTCTGTAATGATGAGGTTTGAAGGTTGTTGATCTGCCAAATCGTTGCCCAGGAGAAGTTGAATTCCTGGCATGGGGAAAGGCTTTTCCCGGATGGCGATTTAAACTTCACCTTGAATGAACGAACAATCCAGGCGGACTTTTGCAAGTGGATAAGGGATAGTTGTAGTGAGGTCGGTGATAAGGACAGTCTCTCCAGTGTAGGTGACGTTGGGTACAGCTGACTTGAGAAGTATCGATTGTAGAGCAGCTGTGTCTCTCAAGATGTTTACTTTGAACCTTCCCTCCGAAGCTTCACTGCTGGCAGAGACAGTCCGGGGTACAGATGTCTGTTGAAGAGAGAAAGATCAGTGGATGAAACAAAAATATTCATCACAGGCTTAGGAATCTTATGAATTTTAGGAGGTGATTTGGGCTTAGGGGTTTCACTGGTGCCCCTTGTTTTGGCACTTAGCACACTCTTCTATGGTATGTCCATAGATTCTGCAGTATTTGCAATACAACGAGGAGTTCACATTGCTGGTACTCACTTTTGCAGGACTAGACCAAGATGTCTTACTAGAAGGAGTGTCGGTTGATGCTCTGTGAATGAGACTGTAGGAGTCAGCCAACTGTGCACATATAGTGAGGTTGGTTTCTTCCTTGTCTGCAAGGTAGAGACGTACAGGAGTAAGGACACGACGAAGGAATTCCTCCACCAAGATGAGGTTGATGAGCTCTGTAAATGAGGAGACTTGTGCTGCTTCCAGCCACTTCATGAATTACTTTTTCTTATTATTAGCTAATTCTAAATAAGTATTAGCACTGGTTTTAAGGTAGTCCCTAAACTTATGTCTGCAGTTTCTCTGTGGATAGGAGATAGGCATCAAGTACTACCTGTTTCAACACTTTGTAGTCGGTTTCTGAAGGCATAGTACTGATGGTTAAGGCGGATCTACCTGTCAAATGAGACTTTATAAATACAGACCACTGATCTTCAGGCCAGCTGAGCTGGTTAGCTAGACCCTCAAATGAAGTAACGAATGCTTCTACCTCAGTCTCAACAAAAGACGGCATCAACTTAATTGCAAGAGAAAGATTAAAACATACCGGGACTTTAGCTTCTGCTTCCTTGTGCTGAGTGATGTGGGTGGTCTCCAAGTCAAGCTCTTTACTTCGTTGGTCAAGAGCGATAGCGGCTTGCTCTTTCTCATGATCACGTTGGATTTTAAGTTCATGTTCTCTTACCTGAAGTGCTTCCTGTTCACGTTCCTTTTGGAGGGCAGCTTCTTTCCTCTCATGTTCACGTTGGATTTCAAGTTGTTCCTTCTAAAAAGCAGCTTGCACCCTCTTACGTTCACGTTAGAGTTCCATCTGTTCCTTTTGGAGGGCAGCTTCACGTTCTTTCATCTGAAGGGCTTCCATCTGAAGCTTACTTCGAAGTTCAGCTTGTTCCTTCTGCATCTGAAGAGCTTCCTTCTGAGGGGCAGTTTCCTCCTTCAGACGTTCGCGTTCTAGACTGGCGAGCTCTATCTTCAATTTCATAGCTGCCAAGACGCTCTTATCTGCAATTAAGTGTTGTTCATGAGACTCTGATGTAATATGATCGTTGTCTAATAGATGGTCCAAAATAAGATTATGGAGATCAGTTTTAGTGGCTCCATGTGGGGCAGTGATGTGGTACTCATTTACAAGAGTTAGCAACTCCGCCTTAGTTGCACGAACTAGTGTGCCCACTTCATCTTCTGCGGTACGCCAGAACGCGGCTAGGCGAAACATGGTGAATGAAATGATAGCAAATAATATGCAAAGAAAATACCTCAAATGATGTACCAAAATATGAGATGTCAGACTGACAGGATGACGTGGCAACTGTAAACTATCCTGTTCAAGGTTACAACAATTAACTTCAGAAAGTGAATTGAATTGATTACTTAGATCAAAGGGTGAAACGAATTGTTTCGAGGACGTAGGGAATCTTGTATTCGGTACTCTATATGACGAGGATAAGGGGCAAGAGGGATCCAACTTGAATTGCGGAAACAAAATTGTTTAAGGTATTCCAAAAAATGTAGGGATTTCTTACCCAGTCTCTAAATGACCAGAACAAGAGTAAGAGGTTTCAAACTAAAACTAGATAGTACTTACAGAGTTATCATTCTTTGTGCTCTGGAAAAGGTTGGTAACTCCCTACCCAACCGTACAGCGAAATCCTAAATGTGAGAGAAACTATGGCCCCTGTGTCCTACGCTCGGGCTGCAAAGAAGTAGGCGTATTAGCCCGGAGACAGACCAAAGTACCAGGGTACCAAAGGGGGTGATCTGCCATAATGAGAAATTCTCCTGTAGGGACGAGAATAAGATGGAAATCACAGGATATAGCAAAGATTATTGAATAACCAATTACGAGTATGAATTTGGCCACAAACATCACGTAATCCATAGTCAATCCAACAGTCATAAAATGCATCACTTGGAATGTAAACAGTATTAACCGTCATTAAAGCCAAGTACAATTACCACAACTTTACTAAGTAAAGAGTCTAGGCGCATTAACTGAGCAAGACTCCTAGGACAGGCCCCAAATTATATGTTACGGTAAAATAACTATGAGCGGAGGTTTAGGGCAGATGGAATGCCACGAACATATAAACAAAGAAAAGTAAAAACAAATTAAAATAAAACTGCTATGTTCACTTCTTCACTGTGTGGTAAATGCAGGATAAAGTTCAGGAAATGGAAAAATTTAAATACTTAATGCGAAAAAATTAATTTTAACAAATAACAAAAATAAAAATAGTTCCTCCAAGACTTCGCTTACTTACAGTGTGCAAAATATAAAAAAATAATCCAACAGACAAGTTAATGTTACATTAGAGAACAAGAAATAAATGATGCTGAAAATACTGAGTACAAAACTGTAAAAATCTACCACCACACAGGTTAGTATGGAAGCAGGTTCAACAGGTGTGAGCACTGAAAATATTCAGACTGGTGGTAGCTGGCTGGCATCTATATATATACGGAGAAACGACCGTCCAGGTGGTGCTGTTATCTCGATAATTGGAAGCTGGAAGGTAGAAACGAGCAATATGCTTATTAACCAGCCAGTGGCACGATCCTGGAGATGCCAGGTGTGCTAAGAGGGGGGGTGTACAGTGCTGGAATCTTGTCTAGACATACAGTTGTTGTTGTTCTTGCTTTCTTAATTCTCTATTCTCGAACCTGCAGACGTTACATGGTTGAACAGGTGATGATGAAATAGGCTCAATCTCCTTTTCTTGTGAGATGCTTCTGACAATATGTGTATATATATATATATATATATATATATATATATATATATATATATATATATATATATATATATATATACCTAGTAGCCAGAACGCACTTCTCAGCCTACTATGCAAGGCCCAATTTGCCTAATAAGCCAAGTTTTCATGAATTAATTGTTTTTCGACTACCTAACCTAACTTTTTTGGCTACCTAACCTAACCTATAAAGATAGGTTAGGTTAGGTTAGGTAGGGTTGGTTAGGTTCGGTCATATATCTACGTTAATTTTAACTCCAATGAAAAAAAATTGATCTCATACATAATGAAATGGGTAGCTTTATCATTTCAAAAGAATAAACTCAGAGAAAATATATTAATTCAGGAAAACTTGGCTTAATAGGCAAATCGGGCCTTGCATAGTAGGCCGAGAAGTGCATTCTGGCTACTAGGTATATATATATATATATATATATATATATATATATATATATATATATATATATATATATATATATTATATATATATGCTGTACCTAGTAGCCAGATATAGATAACATAGATATATGACTGAACCTAACCAACTTAACCTATTCTAACCTAACCTATCTTAACCTTACCTAAACGAACGCAACTAAGTCAATAATGTATGTTCTTAATATAATATATTAATAATAATTAATTTAAATTATTTGGAGGCAATATATTAAAATAAAGAAAATCACTCGGCCTATTAGGCAAGTCTGGCCTTAAATAGTAGGGCGAGAAGTGCATTCCGGCTACTAGGCACGACATGTGTATATATTATATATATATGTATATATGTATATATATATATATATATATATATATATGTGTATATATATATATACATATATACATATACATATATATATATATATATATATATATATACATATATACATATATATATATATATATATATATATATATATATATATATATATATATATATATATATATATTTATGATCGAGGTTCCCTTCGGGAATCTTAATTTTAAGATGAATAGGAAAACCAGGGATATACTGAACATCTTGTATCAGAATCTTTACTTTAAAAAACATAACGTTTCGAATACTTCTCGTATTCATCATCAGATCTAAAAGAAAAAACAGAAATCACAATCAAATAGCTGGTAAACAAAGAACTCATACTGAATATAATTGCCTATCAAAGAAAGGAAAATGCTTAAAAAACAAAACACTTAAGCGCACTTAAAGTGATCAATACAAATAAAACTTATTAACTGTCACATATATTAAAACTAATTTAAAATTCATTAAACTACAAGATGAAATTGATAACTACTAAAACAAACCTTTCCATTAAACTTACGTGAAGTGATCAGAAGTGAAACTTGATATCTAACACATAGATACTAAACACTATAAGAAATATTTATAAAATGACAACAAATCTACAAAAACTGTATGTAAAATACAAACAGAATAAACGACAATTATAAAGTACAAACCAAAATCATATAAAAAACTCAAATATTAAATAAAATTAAATACCAAAAAATGTATTATATATATTAAATAAAAGATTATATTAATGTACAATGTTAAGACTTGAAATGAGTAAGAAAGGGCAAAGACATGGTAAACTAAACAAAATTAAACTACCAAAATAAACTAAAAATCAAATTACAGGGCCTACTGTGCACTATACAGTGTACAATTGAACAGCTGAAAGGTTGCTATTTAACAGAGGCCGCAGCTCCTTTATATATAAGGATTCCATTACTCTCAAATCTGACTGGCCATTCATACAAGTGTCCAGAATTTTAAAATCAGATTCCAGCAGAGAATGATCAAACTCATAACAATGGTTTCTAATCTCCGAAAATGCTGGTTTAGACAATGGTAATCCAGTCCTAAAAGATAATCCCCGGTGCTCAAGTATCCTAATCTTAAAGTTCCGAATGGAACTCCCGACATATCCAGCATTACAGCTGGAACAATTATACATATATACGACATTTGAGCACAAGGGGGTAGGCACTTTATCTTTAAATTTAAAATAAGAGCCTATGGTATTTGTGTTGACAAAAATAAATCTAAAGTCTACTAGAGGATAACACTGCTGCAACAGTCTTCTCAAACGACTCCTTACAGAAAAGCTAATACTGCCATAAAATGGTAATTTAATATATTTAAGATCCCTTTCCACTGTAGTAATCCTACACGATGGGTGAAACTTCTTATTTAAGAAATTCCTTATAAAAGTATAAACCATATGCACAGGATAACCATTATTTGAAAAAAATTTCACAAGAAAATTAATTTCCTGATCAAAGTTATTCCAATTAGAACATAAAACAAAGGCCCTATTCAGTAGAGCGTTAATAGCATTTTTCTTAATAATATCAGGAACAAAGGAATTAAAATTTAAACCTAAACCAGTAAAGGTTGGTTTCCTAAAAACATTAGTGTTGAACCCATTGAGGTTATTCACTTTTACATCAAGAAACGACAATGAATTATCAACTTCACACTCTGCAGTAAACCGTATATTACTATGTTGAGCATTAAGATACTCTCTAAATTTCTCAATATGACACTGGTCCCTAAACAACAAAAAAGTGTCATCTACATATCTCCTGTACAAGACTGGTTTAAAGGCCGAAGGACAATTATCAAGCCAATTTATTTCGTGAAAACTCAAAAAAGCATTAGCCAGTGCAGTGTTGCATTACTTTTTACTAATATTCCTCTGTTGGAAACCATTGATATCTGTGCAAGTCAATTATTTGCGGACACTAACTTAGTGTCTGGATTTTGTAGTAAAATATTCAGACGGCTGTTAGAAATAGCAGTTAAAGACTCCATCTTTATGTTTAATAATATTTATTATAAACAAATTGATGGAGTAGCAATGGGGTCTCCTTTAGGTCCTGCACTGGCTAATGCTTTTTTGAGTTTTCACGAAATAAATTGGCTTGATAATTGTCCTTCGGCCTTTAAACCAGTCTTGTACAGGAGATATGTAGATGACACTTTTTTGTTGTTTAGGGACCAGTGTCATATTGAGAAATTTAGAGAGTATCTTAATGCTCAACATAGTAATATACGGTTTACTGCAGAGTGCGAAGTTGATAATTCATTGTCGTTTCTTGATGTAAAAGTGAATAACCTCAATGGGTTCAACACTAATGTTTTTAGGAAACCAACCTTTACTGGTTTAGGTTTAAATTTTAATTCCTTTGTTCCTGATATTTTTAAGAAAAATGCTATTAACACTCTACTGAATAGGGCCTTTGTTTTATGTTCTAATTGGAATAACTTTGATCAGGAAATTAATTTTCTTGTGAAATTTTTTTCAAATAATGGTTATCCTGTGCATATGGTTTATACTTTTATAAGGAATTTCTTAAATAAGAAGTTTCACCCATCGTGTAGGATTACTACAGTGGAAAGGGATCTTAAATATATTAAATTACCATTTTATGGCAGTATTAGCTTTTCTGTAAGGAGTCGTTTGAGGAGACTGTTGCAGCAGTGTTATCCTCAAGTAGACTTTAGATTTATTTTTGTCAACACAAATACCATAGGCTCTTATTTTAAATTTAAAGATAAAGTGCCTACCCCCTTGTGCTCAAATGTCGTATATATGTATAATTGTTCCAGCTGTAATGCTGGATATGTCGGGAGTTCCATTCGGAACTTTAAGATTAGGATACTTGAGCACCGGGGATTATCTTTTAGGACTGGATTACCATTGTCTAAACCAGCATTTTCGGAGATTAGAAACCATTGTTATGAGTTTGATCATTCTCTGCTGGAATCTGATTTTAAAATTCTGGACACTTGTATGAATGGCCAGTCAGATTTGAGAGTAATGGAATCCTTATATATAAAGGAGATGCGGCCTCTGTTAAATAGCAACCTTTCAGCTGTTCAATTGTTCACTGTATAGTGCACAGTAGGCCCTGTAATTTGATTTTTAGTTTATTTTGGTAGTTTAATTTTGTTTAGTTTACCATGTCTTTGCCCTTTCTTACTCATTTCAAGTCTTAACATTGTACATTAATATAATCTTTTATTTAGGATATATAATACATTTTTTGGTATTTAATTTTATTTAATATTTGAGTTTTTTATATGATTTTGGTTTGTACTTTATAATTGTCGTTTATTCTGTTTGTATTTTACATACAGTTTTTGTAGATTTGTGGTCATTTTATAAATATTTCTTATAGTGTTTAGTATCTATGTGTTAGGTATCAAGTTTCACGTCTGATCACTTCACGTAAGTTTAATGGAAAGGTTTGTTTTAGTAGTTATAAATTTCATCTTGTAGTTTAATGGATTTTAAATTAGTTTTAATATATGTGACAGTTAATAAGTTTTATTTGTATTGATCACTTTAAGTGCGCTTAAGTGTTTTGTTTTTTAAGCATTTTCCTTTCTTTGATAGGCAATTATATTCAGTATGAGTTCTTTGTTTACCAGCTATTTGATTGTGATTTCCGTTTTTTCTTTTAGATCTGATGATGAATACGAGAAGTATTCGAAACGTTATGTTTTTTAAAGTAAAGATTCTGATACAAGATGTTCAGTATATCCCTGGTTTTCCTATTCATCTTAAAATATATATATATATATATATATATATATATATATATATATATATATATATATATATATATATATATATATATATAATATATATGTCGTACCTAGTAGCCAGAACGCACTTCTCAGCCTACTATACAAGGCCCGATTTGCCTAATAAGCCAAGTTTTCATGAATTATTTGTTTTTCGACTACCTAACCTACCTGACCTTACCTAACCTAACTTTTTCGGCTACCTAACTTAACCTAACCTATAAAGATAGGTTAGGTTAGGTTAGGTAGGGTTGGTTAGGTTCGGTCATATATCTACGTTAATTTTAACTCCAATAAAAAAAAATTGACCTCATATAGAATGAAATGGGTAGCTTTATCATTTCATAAGAAAAAAATTAGAGAAAATATATTACTTCAGGAAAACTTGGCTTATTAGGCAAATCGGGCCATGCATAGTAGGCTGAGAAGTGCGTTCTGGCTACTAGGTACGACATATATATATATATATATATATATATATATATATATATATATATATATATATATATATATATATGAGGCACAACTCTCCTAAAAACGAGAGTGGCGTATACAACTTTAGAACACTTTCCCACCAAGAGACTCGAACCCTAGCCAGCACAGAAGCCTTCCAGCAACTGGCATAACAGGTACGCCTTAACCCACTCCACCACCTGCTAAGACCCTTAAAAGAGATGGTAATTTCGGAGTATTTATACACTCCAAAGACCACCATCTCCCAAGAGCACTAGAGCAAGTGAGGGGTCATTTTTACGTTTTTTCATCAAGTCCCTGTTATTATGGGAGAACACTGTGTCTATGCTTGAGGCACAACTCTCCTAAACACGAGAGTGAAGTATACAACTTTAGAACACTTTCCCACCAGGAGACTCGAACCCTAGCCAGCACAGAAGCCTTCCAGCAACTGGCATAACAGGTACGCCACTCCACTCCACCCACTCCACCACCTGCTCAGACCCTTAAAAGAGATGTTAATTTCGGAGTATTTATACACTCCAAAGACCACCATCTCCCAAGAGCACTAGGTTATGTTATGGCAGTTGCTGGAAGGCTTCTGTGCTGGCTAGAGTTCGAGTCTCCTGGTGGGAAAGTGTTCTAAAGTTGTATATATATATATATATATTTATATTATATTTAATATATATTTATATCATATTTAATAATATATCTATATATATATATATATATCTATATATATATATATATATATATGTCGTACCTAGTAGCCAGAACCCACTTCTCAGCCTACTATGCAAGGCCCGATTTGCCTTTTAAGCCAAGATTTCCTGAATTAATATATTTTCTCTAATTTTATTCTTATGAAATGATAAAGCTACCCATTTCATTATGTATGAGATGAATTTTTTTTATTGGAGTTAAAATTAACGTAGATATATAACCGAACCTAACCAACCCTACCTAACCTAACCTAACCTATCTTTATAGGTTAGGTTAGGTAACCGAAAAAGTTAAGTTGGGTTAAGGTTAGGTAGGTTAGGTAGTCGAAAAACAATCAATTCATGAAAACTTGGCTTATTAGGCAAATCGGGCCTTGCATAGTAGGCTGAGAAGTGCGTTCTGGCTACTAGGTACATCATATATATATATATATATATATATATATGTCGTACCTAGTAGCCAGAACTCACTTTTTGGCCTACTATTCAAGGCCCGATTTGCCTAATACGCCAAGTTTTCCTGAATTAATATATTTTTTCTAATTTTTTTCTTATGAAATGATAAAGCTACCCATTTCATTATGTATGAGGTCAATTTTTTTTTATTGGAGTTAAAATTAACGTAGATATATGACCGAACCTAACCAACCCTACCTAACCTAACCTAACCTATCTTTATAGGTTAGGTTTGGTTAGGTAGCCGAAAAAGTTAGGTTAGGTTAGGTTAGGTAGGTTAGGTAGTCGAAAAACAATTAATTCATGAAAACTTGGCTTATTAGGCAAATCGGGCCTTGCATAGTAGGCTGAGAAGTGCGTTCTGGCTACTAGGTACGACATATATATATATATATATATATATATATATATATATATATATATATATTATTAAATATGACTGAAAAAGTAAGATTAATAATTCTAACACGAATTTTCTCAATCTTTCGTACATTACGCTTCACTGTTGGAGGTAAATCAAAAATCAATTCTCCAAAATTCATTTTTATTTCTAGTCTGACGCGACACGGGCGCGTTTCGTAAAACTTATTACATTTTCAAAGACTTTAGTTCACAAATACACAACTGAATAGAACTTACGTATCTCCGTTTTTATATCTACATTATATCTACATTAGAGATTACCTACATTCTGTAGGGTAAGGCAGGTCCTAGTTAATAACGGCTTCTCCAATGGTTTCATCGAAGACATCATAAGAAGGAAAGTGAAAAGCCATGCAACCTCTGAAGAGACAACTAACACAACACCTATACCCCCTATTAGACTATTTTACAGGAACTTCTTTTCCACAGCTCATACAATGGAGGAAAGGGTCCTGAAAGATATTGTTAATAGAAACGTTATCCCTACAGACAAAAATCAGAGGATACAACTGACGATTTACTATAAAACCAGAAAAACGGCCAGCCTACTCATGAGAAACTCTCCAGACACAAAACAGAACGCTTTAAAAGAGACTAACGTCGTCTATGCCTTCAAATGCCCACTTGGGGACTGTAAGCTCCAAAAAGCCCAGTATATAGGCAAGACAACAACATCTCTTTCTAGGCGTTTAACGATGCATAAACAACAGGGCTCCATTAAGGAACATATAATCTCTTCCCACAACCAAACCATCGCCAGAGAAATCCTAGTAAACAACACAGAAATCATCGATAGATACAGCGATAGCAGGCGGCTTGACGTTTGCGAGGCACTACACATCAAGAAATCAACACCAGCAATCAACAGCCAATTATTGCACAACTATATTCTACCCACCTCAAGACTCCGCTCCAATATAGAAGCATCAAGAAATATGGACCAATAGGCTCTCTACAAACACTTCTATTCAATATCCATTGTTTCGTGTTCTGTCTTGTGTTGATGAAATTAATTCCCTATTAATACCACATTTTGTTCTGTCTTGTGTTAATGCCACATCACCCCTTCCACCTCACTCAAATGTAGATATAAAAACGGAGATACGTAAGTTCTATTCAGTTGTGTATTTGTGAAAGTCTTTGAAAATGTAATAAGTTTTACGAAACGCGCCCGTGTCGCGTCAGACTAAAAATAAAAATGAATTTTGGAGAATTGATTTTTGATTTACCTCCAACAGTGAAGCGTAATGTACGAAAGATTGAGAAAACTCGTGTTAGAATTATTAATCTTACTTTTTCGGTCATATTTAATAATATATGTCTACAGGAAAGACTGCTACCAAAATATACTTATATATATATATATATATATATATATATATATATATATATATATATATATATATTGTGACGATAATCTCCTTCAAGAGATTGAGCCTGCTCTTCCCTCCACAAATACGTCGCAACAAATATATATAACTACTATAGAAGAAATGTACAACAACACCAGCAAGGTTTGCCAGAGAGCAAAACGTATGCAGCCAGGGACACCTGCTCAGACTCAAACCGCCAAACTACCTGTCTTACTACCGGCTCCGCTGATTGGTCGCCGGTCTGGCTGCAACTGCTCTCGCCCCCCCATACTACTTGATGTCTGGGGTCGCCACGACCTCAGACCTCAGAATATTCTGTGCTTTCGCAGTTACCACTCCTCCCGGCTAGACGTAAGCTTTGAATACGTGTACTGAGAGAGGTGATAGCTTAAAGCCAATATTCCAGCACCCTACATTTATTTTTGTATTGCACTTCTTGTTATTTTGTCTTAACGTAACTTTTCATTGTGTCATTTAATTATTCTTATTATTTTGATTGATTGATTTTATTATAAGTATTTGTTTGTCCATTTTATTCATGTTTTGATTTATTTAACGTAATTAAAATTTCATTGTTAAAATTTACTTGTGTTTTGTGTGTCTTCTCCTTACCTTACCACAGACGAAGTTCCAGTTTTTTCTATTTTTTTTTATAACTATGTGACGAGGCCATACCCCTAGCCTTAAACAGCCGAACACCAACGCGTTACCGTCACAAGTTATATGGGGGCCTGTCCTAGGAGCTTCACTCAGGTACTGGTGCCAAGTGGTAATTTATGGTAAGCGTATTTAACTTTGTTAACGTAGCTTTACTATTTTTCATATTCAATTTCATTTTTTATAAGGTGCGGTGTATTGTGCATTACGAGAGTAACATATAGTGAAGGTGAGACAACTTTGGATTACGTGGTGACTGTAGGCCGCAGTCATACTCTTAATTGGTCATCTCTCCCTCCGTGTTATTACTCGTGTTTACCATCTTTGTCCCTTGAATATTTCTCATTTTTGACAGATCATCATATTGGTACCCTGGTACTGTGGTCTGCCCCGGGTCAAGAGTACCCAATCTTCTGCAATCTGACTGTAGGAGGACAAAGAGGGCCATAGTTCCTCTAGCTCGAACTTTAGTTGCTGAATTGGGACCTCAGCAGCAGTTCTCGTCACCAGTTGACACCTCGCACCCCTACACGTCAGTCAGAGATGATGATACATACAACGGTAGGGAATTAGCTTACTTTTCAGAGCACAAAAGTTCGCTAATTCTGTAAGTATCATATTAAATTCAGTAGGAAAAACTTGCTTTATGTCCTATAGAGACTTGGCAAGGTATGCCTACATCCTTGGACTACCAATTTTACTTTTGAGACAATTAACTGTTTCATTTGTTTTCGAAACTCTGTTTCATTTGTTAGTAGGATTTTCTTGCCCTTATCCTCTTACATGAGTACCGGGTACAAGATTTCCTGCGCCCTTGATTTAATTTAATCATTTAATATCTTTTACTTAACTTTAATTGTTAAAGATCTCACAGGATAGGTACCAGTTGCCACGTTGTCCTGTTTCTGACATTCACTATTGAATATTCGTGTACCTTTATTTGCTAATTTCACCACGTTTCGTCTCCAAGCTTTCCGTACAAATCCAGCAGGTGAAATAGGGACTTTAAGTCGTGCCAACAAGACTGAATTACAAACTCTTGCACATGAGTATCAATTAGAAGTTCCCTACCAAGCCAACAAAAATGACCTACACAACCTGTTGCTGGATTACTATTTAGAGCAAGGTAAGATAGACTCTGAAACTCATGAAACTTACTATATTGCAGAAAAAACTGATTTGGCAACGCTGAAACTCAAACTAGAGCTGGCCAAGATTGAACGTGAGCAGCAAAGAGAAGCAGCTGCCATACGAAGGGAAGAACAAGAACGAGAAATCACCCTCAGAGAACGTGAAACTACTTTGAGGAGAGAAGAACAAGAACGAGAAATCACCCTCAGAGAACGTGAAACTACTTTGAGGAGAGAAGAACAAGAACGCGAAGCTGCCTTGAGGAGAGAAGAACACGAACGTGGACTCGCCCTCCACGAACGTGAGGTCGCCTTGCTCCATGAACGTGAGAGAGTACAGCTTGAAACAAAACAACGCGAGTTGGAAATACAACGCGAACATGACAAGCAACAAGCGACTCTGGCTCTAGAGTGTCGTCAACGTGAAATCGCCTTGGAAACTTCACACTTCACTCAACGCCAGCAAGCTACTGCCAATCTTCCCGTCAGTTTTAATATATCACATGCAAGTAAGTTAATGCCATCCTTTGTAGAAGCAGAAGTTGATGTGTTTTTCACCACCTTTGAAACCCTTGCTAATCAACTCAGTTGGCCTGTCGACCAATGGTCCACACTTCTCAGAGTCCATCTTACAGGTAGAGCTGCAGTCACACTCAGTACTCTGGCGTCTGAGAATGACTACCCGACTCTGAAACAAGCAGTGTTGGACGCCTACCTACTTTCCACCGAAAGTTATAGAAGGAAATTCCGTGACCACCTGAAGGCAAGTACCACTACCTTCCTTGAGTTTGCTAACACGAAACGGAGGTATTTCATGAAATGGCTGGAAGCAGCACATGTCTCTACTTTTACAGAACTCGTCAACCTGATGCTTGTTGAAGAATTCTTGAGACGTGTGCCGCCTCCTGTCCGCCTCTACTTAGCAGATAAAGAAGAAACCGACTACCTGAAGTGTGCTAAGTCGGCTGACATTTACAGCCTCATCCACCGGCTGACACCCGAACCATCCTCCAGTAAGAAGTCGTGGTACAGTTACGAGAAAGTGAGCCCCGATCAAGCTGGTTCACAACTGTACTGCAAGTATTGTAGACTCTATGGACATACCATAGACAAGTGTGGTAAGTCTCAATACAAGGGAACCACTGACCAACAAAAACCCAAACCAACTCCTCCTAAGTCCGGTAAGCCTGTGATGAATGTTGGTGTTGATGTTAATGATCTTTCTCTTTTCAGTAACCACCTGTATACTGGAACTGTCTCTGCCAACGGTTCAAATCCGGAGGGACGTTTCAAATTGAAGATCTTGAGGGACACAGCGGCTCTTCAATCGATCATCTTGAAGTCGGCTGTGCCCAACATCACCTACACCGGAGAAACTGTCTTCATCACTGACCTCACTGCTACCACTCCATACCCTCTCGCCAGAGTCCACCTGGATTGTCCCTACGTGAAAGGAGAAGTCCAAGTCGCCGTCAGGGAAAAGCCTTTTCCCATGCCTGGAGTGCAACTTCTCCTAGGCAACGACTTGGCAGAAGACCTGCAACCGACCAACCTGATCGTCATGGACAAACCCCAGGTGTGTAACTCTGTGCCAAGTAACCCTATTCTAGAGTATGTTCCAGCAGAGGTTCAAGAGAGTGATGAAGTTTCTCCTCCGGTTCTCGTGACCACCCGTGCACAAGCCGCACGTCCACAGCCAGCTGAATCTACTGCTACCGCTGTCCCTCAAGACCCTCAGAAACTCCCCCCGCATCTGACCAAGTTGGAGTTCCGTAAGTTGCAGAGGGAAGATCTTACTGTAACACCATTGTTTTTCCAGGCTGAGACTCAACCCGACAGTATTCCTGGGTTCTTCCTAGAGAACGACTTTACCGCAGATATAGACCCAGTAAACTGAAGGAGGAGGACGATTGGGCCAACATCGAACAACTTGTGATTCCTACCAGCCTGCGGCCCACTATTCTACACCTGGCCCACGGAGCATTCTCCCACTACGGCTTCAACAAGACTTACCATGGGATTCGTCAAGACTACTACTGGCCAGGTATGGTAAATAACGTCAAACAGTACGTAAAACAGTGTCATACATGTCAGATGGCAGGCAAACCGAACATCTCCATTCCCAGAGCGCCACTGATTCCCATACAGGTGCCTGCGGAACCTTTCCACAGACTCATAATAGACTGTGTGGGTCCTTTACCTCGGACCAGTTCGGGTAACGCCTACATCCTAACCATCCTGTGTCCTACCACCAGATTTCCCATAGCAGTTCCAGTGAAGAACATCACGGCTGCTACGGTTATAAAACATCTATTGAAGATCTTCACTCAATACGGATTTCCCAGGGAGATTCAAAGTGACTGTGGTACCAACTTCACCAGTGATCTCTTCAAAAGGACACTGGAGGAGTTCAACATCAAACAGGTATTGTCCAGCCCCTATCATCCTGCTTCACAGGGTTCTCTTGAACGTAGTCATCAGACTATCAAAGCACTCTTGAAAAAGTTCTGTAGTGAAACCTCTAAGGATTGGGATAAACAGATTGACCTTATAATGTGTATTTTCAGAAGTCTCCCCAATGAGTCCCTAGGAGTATCTCCTTATGAGATGCTCTACGGCCGTAAGTGCCGTACTCCCCTTAAGGCTTTCAAAGACTCTCTCAGAGATGCCACCTTCAGTGAGCATCAGAATGTGCCCCAGTTTCTTCAAAACCTTCAACACATTCTAGAGAGAGTCCACCGTTTTGCCCATGATAATCTATTGAAAGCCCAGGAGAGAATGAAGACTCATTACGACCAGACCAGCAAAGTAAGAAAATTCAAGCCGGGAGACTTCGTCCTTGCCTATTTCCCTATCCCAGGTTCACCTTTACAAAACAGGTTTTCAGGACCCTACTGCGTCAAAGAGTGCAGGAATAATAACAACTACGTAATAGAGACTCCAGATAGGCGGCGGAAGACCCAGCTGTGCCACGTCAACCTCCTGAAGCAATATAATGGTACTCCTCCCACTGTCCTAATTAACTATTCCACCTTCACAGAACCCTACATCCACAGTGAGACCTTCCCAGCTTCTCCTCCCGAAAGCACTGACAAGGAGTCAGCGCTTTCTAATTCCGAAATCCTTAATGATCTTCCCAAATACTTTCAGGATAATCATAGTGCACCTCTCGTCAAGATCTTCAGAGAACATCAAGAGTTGTTCCGAGATGATCCCCAAGAGTGTAATGTTACCCAGCACGACATCCAACTGCTCCCCGACACCCGGCCGATTCGTCAACCCTTCTACCGAATCAGCCCGAGCAAGAAGGAAGTCATGCGTGCTGAGGTGCAGTACCTCTTGGACCATGGACTGGCTACACCTTGTGAGTCCCCCTGGGCCTCACCTTGTATCTTGGTGCCCAAACCCCAAGGTAAGGTGCGGTTATGCACTGACTATCGTAAACTGAACAATGTCACTGTCAAGGATGCTTACCCCTTGCCAAGGATAGATGACATCCTTGATGCCATTGGTAGTGCCCAGTACTTGTCCCAAGTGGACTTGCTTAAGGGGTACTATCAAGTGTGTCTAACGGAGCGCGCTAAAGAGATATCTGCCTTCATCACTCCTTTTGGACTTTTCAGATATGAACGCCTTCCTTTCGGACTATGTAATGCCCCGGCCACCTTTCAAAGAGCTGTCAACCGTGTCATCCAGGGCTTGGATAACACATACGCCTACCTGGACGATATCGTCGTAGCCTCCAACACCTAGAGTGAACATCTGCTCCAGCTGCGACGTCTGTTCTCCAAGCTCCTGACAGCCGGCCTCACCATCAACCTGGGCAAGTCCACTTTCGCGAAAGGTAAAGTGCGTTATCTGGGTCATGTTATTGGGAGTGGCAGCATAGCTCCGTTAGACTCACACACTCAAGCCATCCAACAGTATCCACAGCCTACCACCAGGAAGCAGCTCCTGCGCTTCCTTGGTCTTGCCTCTTACTACCGTAGGTTTGTGAGGAATTTCAGTACAGTCGCCACACCTCTAATTCTATTAACCAGTCCCAAGCAACGGTATAATTGGACCATCCAGCAAACCGTTGCTTTCGAACAACTCAAATTCCTCCTCTGTTCTAACCCCATTCTCGCCTCTCCAGATATCACCAAGCCTTTCGTCCTTCATGTCGACGCCAGTGGTACCGGCGTTGGTGGTGTCCTGATGCAACAACGAGGCGAGGAGGTTCTACCTGTCAGCTACTACAGCTACAAACTGAAACCACACCAGAGGAACTACAGCACTATTGAAAAGGAGCTACTATCCATCGTCCTGAACCTCCAACACTTCGCTCCGTACCTACAAGGCGCCAGGTCTACCACCATCTTCTCAGACCACAACCCTCTCCGCTTCCTACATCAAGCCCAATTCACCAACCAGCGTCTTCTACGATGGGCTCTGTATTTACAAGACTTCAACCTGGAGATCCGCTATATCAAGGGTTCTGACAACACCATAGCCGATGCCCTCTCCAGAGTTTATGAAGTAGAAGCGACTCCATCCATTACTCCACCACATAACGACGTACTTCTTCCAGAACCGTAGGCTTCGGGGGAGAGTTGTGACGATAATCTCCTTCAAGAGATTGAGCCTGCTCTTCCCTCCACAAATACGTCGCAACAAATATATATACCTACTATGGAAGAAATGTCCAACAACGACAACAACACCAGCAAGGTTTGCCAGAGAGCAAAACGTATGCAGCCAGGGACACCTGCTCAGACTCAAACCGCCAAACTACCTGTCTTACTACCGGCTCCGCTGATTGGTCGCCGGTCTGGCTGCAACTGCACTCGCCCCCCCCATACTACTTGATGTCTGGGGTCGCCACGACCTCAGAATATTCTGTGCTTTCGCAGTTACCACTCCTCCCGGCTAGACGTAAGCTTTGAATACGTGTACTGAGAGAGGTGATAGCTTAAAGCCAATATTCCAGCACCTTACATTTATTTTTGTATTGCACTTCTTGTTATTTTGTCTTAACGTAACTTTTCATTGTGTCATTTAATTATTCTTATTATTTTGATTGATTGATTTTATTATAAGTATTTGTTTGTCCATTTTATTCATGTTTTGATTTATTTAACGTAATTAAAATTTCATTGTTAAAATTTACTTGTGTTTTGTGTCTTCTCCTTACCTTACCACAGACGAAGTTCCAGTTTTTTCTATTTTTTTTATAACTATGTGACGAGGCCATACCCCTAGCCTTAAACAGCCGAACACCAACGCGTTACCGTCACAATATATATATATATATATATATATATATATATATATATATATATATATATATATATATATATATATATTAGCCAGAACGCACTTCTCAGCCTACTATGCAAGGCCCAATTTGCCTAATAGGTCAACTTTTCATGAATTAATTGTTTTTCGACGACCTAACCTACCTAACCTAACCTAACCTAACTTTCTCGGCTACCTAACCTAACCTAACCTATAAAGATAGGTTAGGTTAGGTTAGGTAAGGTTGGTTAGGTTCTGTCATATATCTACGTTAATTTTAACTCCAATAAAAAAAAATTGACCTCATGCATAATGAAATGGGTAGCTTTATCATTTCATAAGAAAAAAATTAGAGGAAACATATTACTTCAGGAAAACTTGGCTTATTAGGCAAATCGGGCCTTGCATACTAGTCCAAAAAGTGCGTTCTGGCTACTAGGTACGACATATATATATATATATATATATATATATATATATATATATATATATATATATATATATATATATATATATATATATATATATATATATATACAACTTTAGAACACTTTCCCACCAGGAGACTCGAACCCTAGCCAGCACAGAAGCCTTTCAGCAACTGCCATAACATAACCTAGAGCTCTTGGGAGATGGTGGTCTTTGGAGTGTATAAATACTCTGAAATTACCATCTCTTTTAAGGGTCTGAGCAGGTGGTGGAGTGGGTTAAGGCGTACCTGTTATGCCAGTTGCTGGAAGGCTTCTGTGCTGGCTAGGGTTCGAGTCTCCTGGTGGGAAAGTGTTCTAAAGTTGTATACTTCACTCTCGTGTTTAGGAGAGTTGTGCCTCAAGCATAGACACAGTGTTCTCCCATATATATATATATGTCGTACCTAGTAGCCAGAACGCACTTCTCAGCCTACTATGCAAGGCCCGATTTGCCTAATAAGCCAAGTTTTCCTGAATTAATATATTTTCTCTAATTATTTTCTAATGAAATGATAAAGCTACCCATTTCATTATGTATGAGGTAAAAAAAATTTTATTTTAGTTAAAATTAACGTAGATATATGACCGAACCTAACCAACCCTACCTAACCTAACCTAACCTATCTTTATAGGTTAGGTTAGGCTAGGTAGCCGAAAAAGGTAGGTTAGGTTAGGTTAGGTAGGTTAGGTAGTCGAAAAACAATTAATTCATGAAAACTTGGCTTATTAGGCAAATCGGGCCTTGCATAGTAGGCTGAAAAGTGAGTTCTGGCTACTAGGTACGACATATATATATATATATATATATATATATATATATATATATATATATATATATATATATATATATATATATATATATATATATATATATGTATACGACATATATATATATCAACTGCCTCAACTATGCTGGAATAAAAAATTAGCAAATTTGTTAAACATGAACGGCCATTTGTAAAACCATGTTGCGACTCATTTATTAATTTATGTTTTTCAAGATGGAGACGAATTGAATTTGCAATTATTGATTCAAGTAACTTTCCCACAATAGACGTTAGGCTAATTGGCCGATAGTTTGACACAAGTGATCTATCTACTTTCTTAAAAATTGGTACCACATTAGCTACCTTCCATGACTCTGGCACTCTGCCTGACTCTATTGATTTATTAAATATGGTAGACAGTGGCTCGGAAAGCTCCTCTTTGCATTCTTTAAGCACCCTGGCAAACACTTCATCCGGCCCTGGGGATTTGTTTGGTTTTAGTTTTTCTAATTGTATAATTACATCCTCCCTGGTAACTACTAAACTAGTCAACCTGTCCTCATCCCCACCCACATAGACTTGTTAGGCTGAAGGCATATTGTTAAGTTCTTCTTTAGTAAATACAGATGTAAAATATTTGTTAAAAATACTACTCATCTCCTTGTCATTATCCGTTATTTGACCTGTCTCAGATTTTAATGGACCTATCCTTTCCGTAGTCTTAGTTCGATATAACTGAAAAAACCTTTAGGATTTGACTTTGCTTGCTCTGCTATGCGAACTTCATAGTTTCTTTTTGCTTTCCTAATCTCTTTTTTTAACATTTCTATGTCCATTTTGAATGGACATAACAAAGGGGATATTAATAGGTTATTAAATGAATGGACATAACAAAGGGGATATTAATAGGGTATTAAAAGTATTTTCCACTCCAGTCTGTTGAGTGCCATTCTGTCAGCCGTCTTGGCTGCACAGCTTTGGAGAGAGATGGGCCTGGGATTAGCTGGATCTTTGGGTTTTGGGATCGGCACTATGTCTGTTCTATTCCAAGCAGAAGGTCTAGTTTGAGAAGTCCAGGCTAAATTAATTAACCTTAGGTATGCAGCGTCTCCCTCTGGGCCGAGGTTTCTAATCATTTTATAGGTTATTTTGTCGGCTCCAGGGGATGTATCCTTGAAGTTTTTCTTAGCCCGATTGAGCACATCCAGTGTGAAGGGAGCATTAGTGTCAGAGACTTCTTCACATGCTGTAAGGATTCTGTGCCACCTTTCTTCCTCTATTCCGGTCTGTACTGCTAATACATCTGGTGGAAGTTGATTGCTGGCTGCTCTCTCTGCAAACCTGGTTGCCAGTACTTCGGCTTCCTGTTGAGGATCCTTGGGGTGTGGACCTTTAGGTGTTTTATTCCCTTTGGTCCGGTGAATTTGCTGCCACATCTCTCCGAGAGAGGTGTGTTCATTCAGGTGTGAACACCATTCCAGCCACTTTTGTTCTTTTATTTGTCTGGTCTCTCGATGTACATGTTCCTTGACCTCACAAAGTAAGATCCTGTTGCGGTCACTTGGCTGCTTTTTGTATAGCTTTCTTGTTCTATTGAGTCTATGGTTGAGTTCTTTGACACGTTCGCAATAGTACCAATGATCTTTATGGTGTCCGGTGGACTGTTTTTTCAGTGGGATTGAGTGGTTGGCTGCACTTTGAATCGCTTTGGCAAATTCTTGTTCTGCCTGATTAATGTCTTTGGAAGATCATAGTTTCTTTGCCACTCTGAAATGAGGTTTTGAAATAAGGTCCCAGTTTGCTAAAGCAAAGTTCCAGGCTTCAGATGGAGGCGGAGGTGGGGTGGGTAGGTCTAACTGAAGATCATTTTGGACCCCATAGTGGTCGCTTGTCAGTGTGGGCTCAACTGACCATGTTGCTGCATCTCTTAGGGAGGCTGAAACGAAGGTTAGGTCTAATCTGCCTCCTTGGATGTGGGTAGGTTCATTCTTGTTTAGGATTTGTATTTCTGGAAGCTGGTCCAGTCGATGTGTAATGTGTATGCCGGCTTCATTTGTTTTATTCGAGCCCAGTGCCAATCGATGATGGGCATTAAAATCTCCACAAATGATTGTGTTTGTTGTTGTCGCGTGTCCAAATAACACAGAGATCCATTTCGGATTGTGGAGACCTGTACGCATTAAACACTTCAAGTTTGTCGTGTCTTAGCTCAATGGTGACTCCCATTACCTCTGTCCCTGCTCCACAATTGGGTGGGCTGGTTATGGATTTGGAGATCAGGTCACATTTTACATAGATTGCACATCCACTGGATTGCCCATTGATCCATGGAAGGAAGAAGCCTCGATAGCCTGAGATTTTAGGTTCTAATCCGGCTCGAAGCAAGCTCTCCTGTAGTATCAGGATGTCTATGCCCTTGGTTGCTGCTATGCATTGCAAGTGTTGCAATTTAGTGTGCAGTCCTTGCGCATTCCATTGCAGGATCTTTAGAATTCTAGGTTCTTGGAATTTGCTGATAATTCCGTGGTATCCATGGAGTCTGATGAACACGCCATGGAAGATGCAATTGGTGTATAGGTTCTTAGTGGACCTGAAATTGACTCATCAATGTCGCTTTCCGACGAGCTGGACTCTATTTGCTTTTTATGGGGGTGTCTCCTGCCCTGCTGTCTTGACGGTGTGGATATTACATCTTCGAATTTTTTGAGCTTGTGCTTAATTGTCTTCCGAGTCTCTGTGGTTTGCTTGATTCCATGTGAAGACAGCAGACTTTCGATCAACTCAGTGACCAAAGTTTTGAGCATTGGCCAGAGAGCGTCCAGTTTAGTGGGAGCACTATTTAATGTTGTGCAGGTTAGGGGCCTAGTGGCTTTTAGACCCTTCTCGGTGGTAACTTTGGCACTGGAATTGCAACTCCTATTGGCCCCAGTGTGCTTGCTGGATGAAATGGGAGGCCGACTGCTTTGAACATGATTCTTGTGTCCTCCATCTTTCTTTTTGTCCTGTACTGTCTTCTCACCCTTCACCATGGCCGATGGGGAAGGGCCGTGTGCCCCCTCTTCCTGAATGGGTAGACCCCACGCGGTTTTAGTGGGCATGGGAGCTGGTATTCGTTTTGGTGGGGGTTTCGGCTCCGCTGTAGGCGTGGTGGGGTTCGTTTGAAGCCTTTTGAGCCTTTCAGGGCATTTCAAGTTCCAGGCATGATGTGCCTTGGAACAATTTGGGCATTTTGCCTGATCAGGGTGGTTTGCCTTGAATTTATCAATACATGTTTTTGTATCATGGGGCTGGCTGCAGACTCCGCACCTCACTGGGCGTTGGCAGCCATCTTTGTGATGCCCAAATCTCTGACATCTAAAGCATCTTAGGGGTTCTGGGGTGTAAGGCCTGTGTTGGAACACACCCCAGATTCCAAGGTCAAGTTTCTCCGGGATCCGTTCTCTTACTGTGAGAAGGACTTGTCGAGTTTCCTGTTTTGTGGTTCGTACTTGGCATCTCTCTGCTGACACCACATAGTTCAGTTTTTCGAGATGGCCAAGGGCCATATGCAAGGGATAGTGGAGGACAATGATTTTACTTATTTTATCCTCTGGTTTCAGTTCCTCACATTTTGCGTAATTTTTTTAGAATCGTAGCGGCCGACTCGTCTTTAGGCCTCAGAATGTATTCTCCTTTGAGATTAGGTTTTTGCTCTGACCTGGAGCTGGGGGTACTCTTTTTCCAGGTCCACGTACAGTAGCGTAGGAAGACTTACCTTCCGTGTGCTGCACTTTGAAGACTGGAAGCGTAGATCTAGTCTGAGGCGCTGGGAGAGCTGGAGAAGCTGGAGAGATTAATGGGCGATGGGTCGTCATGGAGTGGCTTGTCCTGTTCGCCTTATTCACGTGATGCCACTCCCCGTCACTTTCGGAACTAGTATCCATTATCGATGGTCTTTTCCTACACTGAGCAGCATTGCTGGATCGATTATAAGTCAATTGGAATTCCATGATGAAATTCAAATGATCACTTGTGGAGTGGTCTGGTGAGTGAAGGTGATGCTCTGTGCTACTGGAGACAAAGTCAGCGTGGAGTTGGCTCACTGGGTGAACTGGTGTGTGAATGACCAGTCTCATAAACAGAGAAGCAAGAGTAAAACTTCATGGCACAGTCTCTGAGTATAAAAGACATGAAAATGGTACACCGCAAGGAGGTATTCTCAGCCCTCTTCTCTTCAACTGTTTAATAGAAAGAATAATGAGGTTGAAACTCCCACATCACTGCAGGCTGCTAAACTACGCGGACGACTTTGTCATCATCATAAAAGGAAGGGATGCGGCGCGCCTTGCACCCAAATGCTTAGACTGCATCAGTAAAGAGGCAAAACAGATTGGGATCAAACTCAACCCCTCAAAGTCAAAGGCCATGCCCATAAAAATAGCGAAGCCCAACATCCAACTCACAGTACAGGGCCAACCAATAGAATGGGTCGACACCTATCAGTATCTAGGAATCATCCTGGACACACACATGAATTTTAATGCTGAGGTCACTTACTTGAGAGAGCGAACTGCGGCCCGAACGGCAATCCTCAGGTCGCTAACCTCCCTGTCTGGAGGAGCCAATCTGCAAGTCCTTCGCACATACTATGTACAGGCAGTCAGATCAGTGATCGATTATGCCGCACCTGCACTCACAAATCTATCACACCAACAGTGGAAAAAGCTTGAAGTTGCCCAAAACAATGCTATGAGAGCTGCACTGGGAGCCCCCATGTGGACCAGGCTTGAAACTCTTAGACTGGAGACGGGTTTGCCCTCTCTACAAGAAAGAATATCACAAAGGACAGCTACAATTATCAGTAAGATAATTATTTCTTCTGATCCAATCCCAGTACGGCAGGCCTTGGTGGTTGGACTAGGCCAAAACAATGGAAACTCTTGGGTTGCAAGAGCAAGAAAAGTCCTAGACAGACTACATTTAAAAAACATGATTCTTGATGGAGAGGGTGATCATCCACACCCAAATTACACTCCTTCCGCACCGTGGGAAAAGCCTACTTTCAAAATAGTAATAGAAAGTCTCCCAATGAAAAAGGCTGCCTATGATCCGACAATCCTAAGGCGCATAATAGAAGAGCAAATGTATAGCATAGCAGTAGCAGGAGCCACCCACATCTTCACAGACGGATCGGTGGACACAGAAAATGAGAGTGCTGGCGCTGCTCTTTGCACGACCAGCGTACAGGCATATTGGAGACTGGGAGGACTAGTATCATCAACCCAAACTGAGCTGTTTGCCATACAACAGGCATTCGCATATGTGATTGCACAAAACACTCAAAATGCCATCATACACACAGACTCAACAGCTGCACTTCAAATACTAGGACAAAAACAGTGGAAAGATAATGTGGAAATAATTACCACCATTTTGTATCTTGGAGCAGTCGCTAAAGGCAAAGGACTCAACATAACTTTAAACTGGATCCCATCCCATATTGGAATCCCATTAAATGAAAAAGCTGATGAAATTGCTAAATTGTCAACTCGTCATCCAGTGATACATAAAACAATTCAACCCAGCCTAGAGAACATAAAAAACATCATCACCAAAAAACTCTCACATCTCAACAAAGCCTACCTACACCAGAGAATAGCTGAAGGTTCGCCATCTGCAACGTGGTATCTTCAGGCAACCAAATTAGAAAGGTTAAATATCCCAAAAGGAATCCACAGGGAAATAGCAGTTAGGTTATATAGACTACGTCTAGGTTACAGATGCAACTGGGAGATTGGTGAACCCTCGACAGAGAGAGTGCATCTTCTGCCAAACTGTCACAGAAAAGCCATTACTTCACTATCTTCTGGAATGTGAAGCAACCAATGATCCAACCAATTCTGCCCGAAACGCTGCGCGTGCTAGTGGCTTTACAAGACTGTAATTACCATATTTGTATCCTCACATTCCTTATGTACATTCTTGTATATGCATAAATAAATAAATAAATAAATAAATGACCTTAGAAGAGCTTTAAGAGTTCCTGAATCATGCAGTGGCCACCCTGAAGCCATCAACACAGCCACTCTCCTGGTCAACAAAGGTGTCCAGCAGCTGGACACCCTCATAAAGACTGTGAAGCAGTATCCTCCCCCGCGATAACAGCTTGATGGTTAAATGCAACCTCAGAATACTGAGAAAAAAAAATTGTACCATTTACAGTCTATTCATGCCGGTGCCACCTCTTGGGTGGCTTAATCTTTATCTATCTCTATCTTGTAAATTGTCTATTACGGGCTATTCATGCCCGTGCCACCCATTGGGTGGATTAATCTTCATCAATCAAACTGTAAATTGTCCACTTGCATTCCGAAGTTCAAAAGTGTCATTGGTCACTCACCCATCGTCTTCTCTGTTGCATCGTGACTACATTTTCTTGGTATGATAATGGATTCACATTTATACACTGTGAGTGAATACTTCCCAGCCTATGCGCGGAGGTTAACCCCGAGAATCTGTGCTGTTCATCTTTTACGAATGGCAAAGTTAACAGAAGAAATGCTCAATATTAAAATTGAAAATCTACAAAAATTAGCCACTGAAAAGGTTCATCTCAGTATGTTTCTGGCTAACGTTCTAGCTAAACGTATGGAAACGGCTTCTGTCAGGATGACTGGAGAATGGGAGAACGTCCTTTGGTATGTGGTAGACCTGGTCAAACACTGGAGCCCAGGACAAATTCTGGATTTCGACATACTAAAGTGTACATGCGTAAAGTCCTGGATACTCAGGATGTTCACCGACCCCATTTTGTGCCCAAACAAGTACCTGCGTATGGAAATGCTTCGCTTCATTGGTATGTGGCCTGAGACGTACCTTCAGGACGCTACCATAGGCACGCAAGCAGCTGCAGGGTTGGTGTCTACAAGTGCGTATATGCAGCTGGACCATTTTTCGGGCGATGCCTCACAAATGAAACTCTTTTACTTGCTTATCAAGGTGTTGTGTAATCTTCACGAGTATGGTTACCTAGTTGCTGTTACTGCAGCTGCCGTGGACCAGGTCAAGAGTCTGAAGATTGGACCGGAAGTTATCTTCTTCAACAGCCTTAATAAGCTGTTGGGCCAGAAGGCAAAGGTGACAGTTGAGATGTACTCTGCCAGCTCTTTTGATTTGTCTTTATTTTCTGTTTTATTTAAATGCGCAATTAACATTTTTAAGTTATTGGTAGTCAGGCCACCTACCATGATGGCTTTCCAGTGTCCTGGTCTGGCTCAGGTTGCAGCTTCCGCTCTTCTCACTATAACATCATCCGTAGTTGCTCTAAGATCCCGGCCCCAAACTATTGATTGCGCCACCTACTTCTCATTTATCATTGAATTAAGTAAAAATTTTCAAAAAATTTCCTCACAAAAACAATTTAGGTTAATTTGGAAAGTTCTGCGAATTAACAACGCCCAGCTATTGTCTTCCCTCAACAGTTCAGGCTTTTCCTTCCAATACTTTCCAAATCCATGTGAGGAGTCGACGGAGGAATGCCCGGAGAAGTTCATTGACAGCATAACCCTGGCAGTGATGGAGGCGCCGGTGCTGCTGCATTCGTCCAAAATGGTGGTGGACAAGTCGACGCTGATCCACCTGCTGCTGGAGTCTCCTTCCGACCCCTTCACACGGTGCCCTCTGGACGACGGCTCCTCCAGTCGCCTGCCACACCTCAAAGCTGACATTCTTGCCTGGAGGAACACTGTCGGTCGTAACCTTGATAGTGAAGATTTTGGCAACGTTGAGGTCAACATGGAAAGTGGCGAAGAGAACTCCAACGGTGTAGCAGCAGCTGTGACACGACTGGTGACAGAATCTTCAATGGATGGAAGGGAGATAGTAGCAGGGACAGTACCACTGCCACTATTGGTAATGTCACCAATGGTGGCATTGCTGGTGTCAATGGTGACACCAGAGGCACAACTAGTGGCAGAATCTTCGTGGAATGGCAGGGGGACAGTAGCAAGGAAGAAAACTTTTGCGAAGTGTGTGAATTTCCGTAGGTCTTCAATGGTTTCTAAAGACACTGAAGCTTCTTACTCGTAAATTTTGGCTAAAAACTAATTATTTGATGAATGTTTTTTTGTAACAATAAGCATTAATTACCTAATTGTAGCAGAATTAGAAAAGCAATTTTAACCCATTACGGAAGATGTACAATATTTATATTCTTAAATAAAGTGAGTTCAAACTGTTCTATAAGTTTAGTATATTTCCTTCAACGATGAAGATGTTTGAATTTTTATGCCAACCCATCCTCAGATCAAGTCCATTCCACTAAGTGGTCGACCCCAAAGACGCATTCATATATGTTAACATAATATTCATTTAATACAGGAATTTTCTCAAATGTAAATTACTATTAATATATGTTAGCATATTGTGCATATTTAGTCATTGGTTAGGTTAGGTGTTTAGGTTCTGTTGACGATTATTTCCATTTGTGGTACGTGGGTGAAGTATTTACAGCGTTGTGGTTAGAACGGGATGGGGTGCATCTATAGATATTATTATAGATAGATAGATATTATTGCATATACCAAAACGTGGATGAATGTAAAAAATAGAGAACTGTTAGCTGAATATCAAATAAATGGATTTAAACTATTTCACACAGACATATATATTAGATGAGGAGGGGGAGTAGCCATATATGTTAGGTAAAATTTGTAATGTTGTCTCAAACACGGAATCAAAACTGAGCCACACACAGAAACTATTTGGATAGAATTAAACGAAAAAACAAATACTCTTATAATAGGAGTTATATACAGGCCACCAAACTTAGACAGGATGAAAGCAAAGCATCTACGGGATGAAATATCTAGAATATCTAGGTTTAGCAGTCATGGGTGACTTTAATTTTAGTGAAATTGGTCTAACAGAACAGAGAATAATGACGCAGAAGATTATCTAGAATTAATTAACGATTGCTTTCTTAGCCAACACATTAAGGAACCAACGCTTAGAATAAATCTAAAATAATATTTTAGATTTAGTGTTAACTAACAGGGAAACAAATTAATGACATCGAAATAGGGAGTTAGCTAGGGAACAGTGATCATAAAGAAATCAGATTTAGCATTCCATGGAATAGATCTATAGGAGAAAATTCTGTTAAAGTGCCTGATTTTCAAAAAGCTGATTTCAATAGCCTATTAAATTTTTTGGGTCAAATAGATTGGAAAGTCTTGGGTATGGGCTGTGGGCCGGTATTGGAGCTAGACGTTAACCCTGCGATAGGTGACGTAAAAGGGGTTTTCGATGTGGATTCAAAATATAACCCATTTAAAAATATTCTAAGTAAAGCCCAGGAATGTAGCATACCATATCAATTAAATAGATCGAATACTAACTAATCCAAAGTGGATAACAAAGAATCTGAAGAACCTTATAGGTAAAAAGAGAGCGTGGTGCAAAAGGATTAAAAATGGGGAAGTCTGTTTAGAGCAGGAATTCGTACAACTGGTTAGAAAAACTAAAAAAGAGATAAGGAAAGCAAAAAGAAAATATGAAGATCGCATAGCAGAGCAAGCGAAGACAAATCCTAAAGGTTTTTTTCAGTTATATCGTACTAAGACTAGGGGAAAGGATAGGTCCATTAAAAACTGAGACAGGTCAAATAACAGATAGTGATGAAGAGATGAGTAGTATTTTTAATAAATATTTTGTATTTGTATTTACTAAAGAGGAACTTAACAATATGCCTTCAGCCGAACAAGTCTATGTGGGTGCGGACGAGGATAGGTTGACGAGTTTAGCAGTTACCAGGGAGGATGTTCTTAAACAAATAGTAAAACTCAAACCAAACAAATCTCCAGGGCCGGATGAAGTGTTTGCCAGGGTGCTTACAGAATGCAAAGAGGAGCTTTGTGACCCACTGTCTACCATATTTAATAAATCAATAGAGTCTGGCAGAGTTTTGGAAAGTTGCTAATGTGATACCAATTTTTAAGAAAGGAGCTAGATCACTTGTGTCAAACTATCGGCCAATTAGGCTAACGTCTATTGAGGGAAAGTTACTTGAATCATTAATTGCAAATACAATTCGTCTCCATCTTAAAAAAACATATATTAATAAATGAGTCGCAACATGGTTTTATAAATGGCTGTTCATGTTTAACAAATTTGCTAAATTTTTATTCCAGCATAGTTAAGGCAGTTGATAGTGGTAAGAATTATGATGTTGTGTACCTTGACTTTAGCAAAGCTTTTGATACAGTGCCACATGAAAGACTAATTAAAAAAATAGAAGCTCATGGGATTAGGGGTGCTATATTAAGTTGGATTAGGGCATGGCTATACCAAATGAAACAGAGTTAGTATAAATGGGGTTAAGTCAGAGTGGGATAATGTTGTTAGTGAAGTACCTCAGAGCTCTGTCCTGGGACCTCTGTTGTTTATAAAATATATAAATGATTTAGATTCAAGTTTGAGTAGCAACATCTGCAAATTTGCAGATGATACAAAAATCGGTAGGGAAATCAACACGAAAGAAGACTCGCTATCACTTCAAGATGATCTAAATAGGGTTTTAAAATGGTCAAAAGACTGGCAGGTGCAGTTTAATGCTAATAAATGTAAAGTTTTGAGGCTAGGTAATGATGATAGAGTTACAAGATACGAGCTAGATGGTGTTGAGATTGCGAAAGGGATCTGGGAGTTATGATTAGTAAGAATTTAAAACAAAAGGATTAATGCATGAATGTTCATAATAAGGCAAATAGGACACTGGGATTTATTAATCGAAGCGTTAGTAACAAGACACCTGGTGCGGTTCTTCAGCTATATCTTGCTCTGGTTAGGCCCCATTTAGATTATGCAGTTCAGTTTTGGTCGCCGTACTATAGAATGGATATAAATTCACTTGAACGTGTCCAGTGTAGGATGACAAAGTTAATTCCCTAAATTAGAAAACTTTCATATGAAGAAAGATTAACAAAGCTTAAATTGCATTCACTGGAAAGACGAAGAGTTAGGGGTGACATGATAGAAGTTTACAAGTGGATGAATGGACATAACAAAGGGGATATTAAAAGTATCAACTCAATACAGATCACGAAACAATGGGTTTAAATTGGATAAGTTTAGATTTAGGAAAGGCTTGGGTAAGACTTGACTTACCGCATAACGTGGTGGAGATGGGGTCCCTCGATTGTTTCAAGCGCGGGTTGGACATGTATATGAGTGGGATTGGGTGGTTATAGATAGGAGCTGCTTCGTATGGGCCAATAGGCCTTCTGCAGTTACCTTTGTTCTTATGTTCATGAATCAGTGAGAGCACAAGACTCGCCTCACCTGGGGTTCATATGACTCACCTCAGTCACATGGAGATCGAGAATATAAGGCCAACTGTTATTGTAAACTGTCCACTTGCATTCCGAAGTTCACGAGTGTCATTGGTTGCATCGTGACTACATTTTCTTGGTGTGAAAATGGATTCACATTTATTCTCTCACATTTATGTGAGTGAATACTTCCCAGCCTATGCGCGGAGGTTATCCCCGAGAATATGTGCTGTTCATCTATTACGAATGGCAAAGTTCATGGAAGGAATGTTCAATATTGAAATTGAAAATCTACAAAAATTAGCCACAGAAAAGGTTCATCTCAGTATTTTTCTGGCCAACGTTCTAGCTAAACGTATGGAAACGGCTTCTGTCATGATGACTGGAGAATGGGAGAACGTCCTTTGGTATGTAGCAGACCTAGCCAAACACTGGAGCACAGGACAAATTCTGGATTTCGACATACTAAAGTGTAAGTGCGTAAAGTCCTGGATACTCAGGATGTTCACCGACCCCATTTTGTGCCCAAACAAGTACCTGCGTATGGAAATGTTTCGCTTCATTGGTATGTGGCCTGAGACGTACCTTCAGGACGCTACCATAGGCACGCAAGCAGCTGCAGAGTTGGTATCTGCAAGTGAGTGCATGCAGCTGGACCATCTTACGGGCGGTTACTCACAAATGAAACTCTTTTACTCGCTTACCAAGGTGTTGTATAATCTCCATAAGTATGGTTATCTAGTTGCTGTTACTGCAGCTGCCGTGGACCAGGTCAAGAGTCTGAAGATTGGACCAGAAGTGATTTTCTTCAACAGCAATATTAGGCTGTTGGCCCAAAAGGCAAAGGCGACAGTAGAGATGAACCGTGCCAGCTCTCTTGATTTGTCTTCATCTGCTCTTATATTTAACTGCATCTGTGACATCTTTTTGTTATTGGTAGTCAGGCCACCTACTATGATGGCTTTCCAGTGTCCTGGTCTGGCTCAGGCTGCAGCTTCCGCTCTTGTCACTATAACATCATCTGTAGTTGCTGTAAGATCCAGGCCCCAAATTGTTGATTCCGCCACCTACTTCTCATTTACCGCTGGATTAAGTAAAATTTTCAAAAACATTTCCTTGCAAAAACAGTTTAGGTTAATTTGGAGAGTTCTGAGAGTTGACCACGCCCAGCTATTGTCTTCCCTCAACAGTTCAGGCTTTTCCTTCCAATACTTTCCAAATCCATGTGAGGAGTCGACGGAGGAATGCCCGGAGAAGTTCATGGACAGCATAACTCAGGCAGTGATGGAGGCGCCGGTGCTGCTGCATTCGTCCAAGATGGTGGTGGACGAGTCGACGCTGATCCATCTGCTGCTGGAGTCTCCTTCCGACCCCTTTACACGGCGCCCTCTGGACCACGGCTCCTACAGTCGCCTGCCACACCTCAAAGCTGACATTCTTGCCTGGAGGAACACTGTCGGTCGTAACCTTGATAGTGAAGATTTTGGCAACGTTGAGGTCAACACGGAAAGTGGCGAAGAGAACCCCAACGGTTGTAGCAGCAGCTGTGACACGACTGGTGACAGTGACACCAGTAGCCACAGCGACAGAACTGGTGGCAGAATCTTCGACGAATGGAAGGGAGACAGTAGCAAGGAAGATAAGTTTTGCGAAATGTGTAAATTTCCTTAGATCTTTCAATGGCTTCTTAATCTCGTAAATTCTGGCTAAAAACTAATTACTTGATGGATCTTTTAAGCAATAAGCCTTAATTACCTCACTGTAGCATAACTTTCTGTTTGTCAATTTTAATCATTACGAATGTTGTATAATATTTATTTTCTCAAATAAAGTTTTCTATAAGTTTAGTATGTTTCTCCAATGCTGCAGATGTTTTAATATTTATGCTAACCCATCCATTCTCAGATCAAGTCCATTCCATACAGAGGTTGACCCCACAGACGCATTCATAAATTTTAACTATTAATTTGAAACAGGAATTTTCTCGAATATAAATTAATGTTATTATATTTTTCGGTCATAAACAGGGGGTTTGGCGGGTGCATGGAATAGACTTTGGCCTTTGTTTATGAGGACGGGCTGATTTATGAAATAAATCCCAATTTCCTATTTGTCTTATTCCTTATTTGTATAATAATCCGTTCTAATCATAATATGGATCGTTTTCCCTATGACAACATCCCAATGAACTAGTTAATTTATCAGTTCATCTGAATGTGTTCCTTAAGGATTAAGCAACATTAACTCATTAAGATTAAATATCAGAGTGAATTCGACAAGACGGCATCTGTGAAGAGTACAATATTAATGGAAACCAGGAAAGATTAATTTAGAAGATCAATGAATAGGATGATCACTACAGCCTACTAGAAGTTATCTACTTGAACAATATGACATGTAAGAATCATGACGTCATAGGACACACTAACATGTTAGAACAGAATAGAATGTTTGTTCAATGGTAAACAAGCTCTAAGACACACCCTCTTTGTCTTAGATTCTTTGTAAACTACTTTATAACTGGCAGCTGCCAGAAAACAAGTCAAGTTTTCCACTGAAGTCTGCCGTGAAATCATCCCGCTCCACTGCCGAGCTGGATGATTTTACGGAGCACAACAAATTGTGTAGTTAATTACTTAGCGAATGACACAGCTAAGTACTGTGTACTGTGTATTAAGTACGACTGTATTTGTCGACATCACAGGAGCCTTCGACAAAGCTTGCATGTATGGGTGTCAAAGAAAGACTTATGAAATGGATTGAAGACTGCCTCACAGGGAGGAAAGGCAAGGTCTTCCTCAACGGAGCAGTCTCAAGAACAATGAGTATGGAACTCTGGACACCTTCAACTTCCCCCCCCCCCCAAGTAGAAGACTTAAGCCCACACTATTCTTATGAACGCCATTACAAATATTAAATTTCCGAAAAGAACACAAGTGGGGTATGCAGATAGTGTTCTAATACAAGCCTCATCCTTGGGAAAAATTAAACAGTCTACTGAACTCCTTGGAAGGAAATGTGTTGAGCTCTATTACACTCTCTTCACAAACATTACAAAAACATACTCTCATCACAAGAGGGCAGAAAATGAAGAACTACAAATTAATGGTGTAACACTTGAGTGGGTTAAGTACTAGCAGTACCTTGGCGTCACTGTCGGCTCTAACAAGGGGAAGAAAGAGGACATTAACCAACTCATAGGACACACTTGCATACAGTCAATATTGCATTCTCACACTTGCATACAGTCAATATTAGCTTATTTAATAAGTGCATATGTGACATACTAATTGATTGTGAATATTTTAGTTTACCTTGAAAAGCTTCATAGAAAACATCGACCTCACCTAATCTTCTTATTATGTTAAGATAAGCATCTTATTGCTTCATATTTACAGTTATTACTTAACCTATCAACGGTATAGGTTCAGTAATAATTACTTATAATTAATAAGCAAGCATCTTATTTTATTACTTAACTACTTAAGTTTATTACTTAATTACTTAAGTTATTACTTAACCTATCAATGGTATAGGTTAAGTAATAATTGTGTCGTGTGTAATTTAAATTAAGTAATAATTAAGTAATAGTCGTGTGTGGGTGTAGTCGTGTGTGGGGGTAGTCGTGTGTGGGTGTAGTCGTGTGTGGGTGTAGTCATGTGTGGACGTAGTCATTTGTGGGCGTAGTCGTGTGTGGGCTTAGTCGTGAGTGGGTGTAGTCGTGTGAGGGTGAAGTCATGTGTGGGTTTAGTTGTGTGTGAGTGTAGTCCTGTGTGGGCGTAGTCGTGTGTGGGCGTAGTCGTGTGTGGGCGTAGTCGTGTGTGGGTGTAGTCGTGTGTGGGTATAGTCATGTGTGGGTGTAGTCATGTGTGGGTGTAGTCGTGTGTGGGCGTAGTCGTTTGTGGGTGTAGTCGTGTGTGGGCATAGTCGTGAGTGGGTGTAGTCGTGTGAGGGTGAAGTCGTGTGTGGGTGTAGTCGTGTGTGGGTTTAGTCGTGTGTGGGTGTAGTCATGTGTGGGTGTAGTTATGTGTGGGTGTAGTCGTGTGTGTGCGTAGTCGTGTGTGAGGGTAGTCGTGTGTGGGCGTAGTCATGTGTGGGCATAGTCGTGTGTGGGGGTAGTCGTGTGTGGATGTAGTCGTAAGTGGGTGTAGTCATGTGTGGGGGTAGTCGTGTGTGGGCATTGTCATGTGTGGGTATAGTCGTGTGTGGGTATAGTCGTGTGTGGGTGTAGTCGTGTGTGGGTGTAGTCGTGTGTGGGCGTAGTCGTGAGTGGGTGAAGTCGTGTGTGGGTGTAGTCCTGTGTGGGTGCAGTCGTGTGTGGGTGTAGTCACGTGTGGGTCTAGTTGTGTGTATTAGTTCCTCAGCCTTATCCGGGGATATTTGTGAGCCGCAGGCCAGGGTCTGCTCCCATTAGTTTTCTGAATTTTTGCCCACACTTGTCTCGCAGATGTTTCTCTTCCAATAGTGCTAGTGAATTTGAGCCATTGTCTTTCCCGTTCTTTAATATTGTCTTCCCTGGCTACTTGACACATTTTTAAACAGCTCTTGGTTGCTTTCAGTGGGGTGTCTCCGGTACTCTCTACTCATGCTCCTTACTCTTGCACTGAGCATCTTTATGTAATAGTTCTCATACCATTTTATTTTCTTCTTCTGAGGGTTACTTCACCCAGCCGTACGGCACAGAACTCTGAGACAGTGCTCAATTCGGTTATTAAGGTCATCAACAAATGTATCAATGTCTTTTGGGATTTAGTATTCCGTGAACCAGTCACTCATCTTGTTTATGAAGTGCAGCCTCATATCCGCTCCTAGTGATAAACTTTATCTTTTATTTGTCTCTTTCCTTTTGCTCATGTCGACGTTGGTAATCAGCGCCCAATGGTCACTACATAAACTGTGTTCAATGTATGTACTGGCATCCGTGTCCTGTGCATTCAGCAGTATAGCATAGTCTAATCTTCCTCCTCTGAGGTGAGTTGGCTGTTCATCACCCAGGACTCTAGGGTTTTAACTTCCCCCTAACATAGAGTGACAGTTCCCGTCCATTGACATTGGACTAATGACATTTACTCTGTGGCATATATAGGTTGATGATATGTAGGGCATTATTGTTTAAGTGTAGGGTTACGTACCCCAGCGATTCATACTCATCCCCCTTGAAAAGATCATAACCACTCTCTGCAGGTATGTAGTTTCTGTCATAGGTAATAAGACCCCGTTTCCTGTTCCTGAGTACAGGGAGAACGTGTGGTAACCGCTGAACCTTGGGTGGACGTCATCACCCACCAGTGTCTCCTGTAGCACTATGACGTCAGTTTGGTGTTCACGAACATATTGTATAATGTCATTAAGTCTTCCGCAAACTCCATTGCAGTTCCATTGTAGGATAGGATAGTGACATTTTCTTCACTGTGGTTATCCATCGTGGGGGTGTTGGTCATCAGATGTGATGAACATATATATATATATATATATATATATATATATATATATATATATATATATATATATATATATATATATATATATATATATATATATATATATATATATATATATATATATATATATATATATATATATATATATATATATATATATATATATATATATATATATATATATATATATGAGAGAACTCGTGTCCAGCTTCTAAGCCTATACTTGCATAAACCACAAGTGAAGATAAACAATCTTTGGACAACACAAGACAACAACACAACAACAAGACAAGTGTTGTCCAAAGATTGTTTATCTTCACTTGTGGTTTATGCAAGTATAGGCTTAGAAGCTGGACACGAGTTCTCTCACATTGACAGTGGCTTGACGAAAAATGCAGACTGACCCCTCACTCATCTGGTGCCTTCGGGAGGTAGAGATGTTTGAGATATATATCTCGAACTATCTACTTCTTTTGTAAGGTCTGATGGCGTAGTGGGTTAAAGCATACTAGTTATGCCAGCTACTGGAAGGTAGTTGTGCTTTCTGGGTTCGAGTCCCACTGGTGGGTGTTGTCCAAAGATTGTATATATATATATATATATATATTGTGACGATAATCTCCTTCAAGAGATTGAGCCTGCTCTTCCCTCCATAATTACGTCGTCGAAATTATATAAAACGACTATGGAAGACATGTCCAACAACGACAACAACACCAGCAAGGCTTGCCAGGGTGAGCAAAACGTATGCAGCCAGCCACCTGTTCGGACTCAAACCACCAAACTACATGTTGATCGCTGTTGGCTCCGCTGATTGGTCGCCGGTCTGGCTGCACCTGCACTCGCCCCCCCATACTACTTGATGTCTGGGGTCGCCACGACCTCAGACCTCAGAATATTCGGTGCTCTCGTTGTCACCACTCCTCCCGGCTAGACGCTAGCGTGTACTGAGAGAAGTGGTGGCTTAAAGCCAATATTCCAGCAGTTCCCATTTACTTTTGTGTTGCACTTCTTGTTATTTTGCCTTAACGTAACTTTTCATTATGTCATTTAATTATTCTTATTATTTTGATTGATTGATTTTATTATACGAATTTGTTTGTCCATTTTTTCATGTTTTGATTTATTTAACGTAATTAAAATTTCATTGTTAAAATTTACTTGTGTTTTGTGTGTCTTCTCCTTACCTTACCACAGACGAAGTTCCAGTTTTTCTATTTTTTTTTATAACTATGTGACGAGGCCATACCCCTAGCCTTAAACAGCCGAACACCAACGCGTTACCGTCACAATATATATATATATATATATATATATATATATATATATATATATATATATATATATATATATATATATATATATATATATATATATATATATTAGTATATTTTGGTAGCAGTCTTTCCTGTAGACATATTTTATTAAATATGACCGAAAAAGTAAGATTAATAATTCTAACACGAATTTTCTCAATCTTTCGTACATTATGCTTCACTGTTGGAGGTAAATCAAAAATCACTTCTCCAAAATTCATTTTTATTTCTAGTCTGACGCGACACGGGCGCGTTTCGTAAAACTTATTACATTTTCAAAGACTTCACAAATACACAACTGATTAGAACTTGCGTTTCCCTGATTTTATATCTACATTTGAGTGAGGTGGGAAGGGTGATGTGGCATTACATTTGAGTAAGGTGGGAAGGATGATGTGGCATTAGAGGATATTAATAGGGTATTAAAAGTATCAACACAAGACAGAACACGAAACAATGGATATTGAATAGAAGTGTTTGTAGAAAGCCTATTGGTCCATATTTCTTGATGCTTCTATATTGGAGTGGAGTCTTGAGGTGGGTAGAATATAGTTGTGCAATAATTGGCTGTTGATTGCTGGTGTTGACTTCTTGATGTGTAGTGCCTCGCAAACGTCTAGCCGCCTGCTATCGCTGTATCTATCGATGATTTCTGTGTTGTTTACTAGGATTTCTCTGGCGATGGTTTGGTTATGGGAAGAGATTATATGTTCCTTAATGGAGCCCTGTTGTTTATGCATCGTTAAACGCCTAGAAAGAGATGTTGTTGTCTTGCCTATATACTGGGTTTTTTGGAGCTTACAGTCCCCAAGTGGGCATTTGAAGGCATAGACGACGTTAGTCTCTTTTAAAGCGTTCTGTTTCGTGTCTGGAGAGTTTCTCATGAGTAGGCTGGCCGTTTTTCTGGTTTTATAGTAAATCGTCAGTTGTATCCTCTGATTTTTGTCTGTAGGGATAACGTTTCTATTAACAATATCTTTCAGGACCCTTTCCTCTGTTTTATGAGCTGTGGAAAAGAAGTTCCTGTAAAATAGTCTAATAGGGGGTACACTTCTATTCAATATCCATTGTTTCGTGTTCTGTCTTGTGTTGATACTTTTAATACCCTATTAATATCCTCTAATGCCACATCATCCTTCCCACCTTACTCAAATGTAATGCCACATCACCCTTCCCACCTCACTCAAATGTAGATATAAAATCAGGGAAACGCAAGTTCTAATCAGTTGTGTATTTGTGAAGTCTTTGAAAATGTAATAAGTTTTACGAAACGCGCCCGTGTCGCGTCAGACTAGAAATAAAAATGAATTTTGGAGAAGTGATTTTTGATTTACCTCCAACAGTGAAGCATAATGTACGAAAGATTGAGAAAATTCGTGTTAGAATTATTAATCTTACTTTTTCGGTCATATTTAATAATATATATATATATATATATATATATATATATATATATATATATATATGTCGTACCTAGTAGCCAGAACTCCCTTTTTGGCCTACTATGCAAGGCCCGATTTGCCTAATAAGCCAAGTTTTCCTGAATTAATATATTTTTTCTAATTTTTTTCTTATGAAATGATAAAGCTACCCATTTCATTATGTATGAGGTATTTTTTTTTTATTTGAGTTAAAATTAACGTAGATATATGTCCGAACCTAACCAACCCTACCTAACCTCACCTAACCTATCTTTATAGGTTAGGTTAGGGTAGGTAGCCAAAAAAGTTAGGTTAGGTAGCCGAAAAACAATTAATTCATGAAAACTAGGCTTATTAGGCAAATCGGGCCTTGAATAGTAGGCTGAGAAGTGCGTTCTGGCTACTAGGTACGACATTATATATATATATATATATATATATATATATATATATATATATATATATATATATATAATATGTCGTACCTAGTAGCCAGAACGCACTTCTCAGCCTACTATGCAAGGCCCGATTTGCCTAATAAGCCAAGTTTTCAAAACCTAATAAGTTAGGTTTTTTAACCTAACCTAACTTTTTCGGCTACCTAACCTATAAAGATAGGTTAGGTAGGGTTGGGTCATATATCTATGTTAATTTTAACTCTAATAAAAGAAAATTGACCTCATTCATAATGAAATGGGTAGCTTTATCATTTCATCTGGAAAAATTAAAGAAAATATATTAATTCAGGAAAACTTGGCTTATTAGTCAAATCGGGCCTTGCATAGTAGGCTGAGAAGTGCGTTCTGGCTACTAGGTTCGACATTATATATATATATATATATATATATATATATATATATATATATATATATATATATATATATATATATATATATATATATATATATATATATATATATATATATATATATATATATATATATATATATTTATATATATATATATATATATATATATATATATATATATATATATATATATATATATATATATATATATATATATATATATATATATGTCGTACCTAGTAGCCAGAACTCACTTTTTGGCCTACTATTCAAGGCCCGATTTGCCTAATAAGCCAAGTTTTCCTGAATTAATATATTTTCTCTATTTTTTTTCTTATGAAATGATAAAGCTACCCATTTCATTATGTATGAGGTCAATTTTTTTTTATTGGAGTTAAAATTAACGTAGATATATGACCGAACCTAACCAACCCTACCTAACCTAACCTAACCTATCTTTATAGGTTAGGTTGGGTTAGGTAGCCGAAAAAGTTAGGTTAGGTTAGGTTAGGTAGGTTAGATAGTCGAAAAACAATTAATTCATGAAAACTTAGCTTATTAGGCAAATCGGGCCTTGCATAGTAGGCTGAGAAGTGAGTTCTGGCTACTAGGTACGACATATATATATATATATATATATATATATATATATATATATATATATATATATATATATATATATATATATATATATATATATATATATTTATATATATATATATATATATATATATATATATATTTATATATATATATATATATATATATATATATATATATATATATATATATATATATATATATATATATATATATATGTCGTACTGAATTAATATATTTTTTCTAATTTTTTTCTTATGAAATGATAAAGCTACCCATTTCATTATGTATGAGGTATTTTTTTTTTATTTGAGTTAAAATTAACGTAGATATATGTCCGAACCTAACCAACCCTACCTAACCTCACCTAACCTATCTTTATAGGTTAGGTTAGGGTAGGTAGCCAAAAAAGTTAGGTTAGGTAGCCGAAAAACAATTAATTCATGAAAACTAGGCTTATTAGGCAAATCGGGCCTTGAATAGTAGGCTGAGAAGTGCGTTCTGGCTACTAGGTACGACATTATATATATATATATATATATATATATATATATATATATATATATATATATATATATATATATATATATATATATATATATATATATAATATGTCGTACCTAGTAGCCAGAACGCACTTCTCAGCCTACTATGCAAGGCCCGATTTGCCTAATAAGCCAAGTTTTCAAAACCTAATAAGTTAGGTTTTTTAACCTAACCTAACTTTTTCGGCTACCTAACCTATAAAGATAGGTTAGGTTAGGTAGGGTTGGGTCATATATCTATGTTAATTTTAACTCTAATAAAAGAAAATTGACCTCATTCATAATGAAATGGGTAGCTTTATCATTTCATCTGGAAAAATTAAAGAAAATATATTAATTCAGGAAAACTTGGCTTATTAGGCAAATCGGGCCTTGCATAGTAGGCTGAGAAGTGCGTTCTGGCTACTAGGTTCGACATTATATATATATATATGTCGTACCTAGTAGCCAGAACGTCGTACTCGGCCTACTATGCAAGGCCCGATTTGCCTAATAAGCCAAGTTTTCATGAATTAATGTTTTTTCGACTACCTAACCTACCTAACCTAACCTAACCTAACTTTTTCAGCTACCTAACCTAACCTAATCTATAAAGATAGGTTAGGTTAGGTTAGGTAGGGTTGGTTAGGTTCGGTCATATATCTACGTTAATTTTAACTCCAATAAAAAAAAATTGACCTCATACATAGAGAAAAGGGTTGCTTTATCATTTCATAAGAAAAAAATTATAGTAAATATATTAATTCAGGAAAACTTGGCTTATTAGGCAAATCGGGCCTTGAATAGTAGGCTGAGAAGTGAGTTCTGGCTACTAGGTACGACATATATATATATATATATATATATATATATATATATATATATATATATATATATATATATATATATAAATATATATATATATATATATATATATATATATATATATATATATATATATATATATATATATATATTTATATATATATATATATATATATATATATATATATATATATTTATATATATATATATATATATATATATATATATATATATATATATGTCGTACCTAGTAGCCAGAACTCACTTTTTGGCCTACTATTCAAGGCCCGATTTGCCTAATAAGCCAAGTTTTCCTGAATTAATATATTTTCTCTATTTTTTTTCTTATGAAATGATAAAGCTACCCATTTCATTATGTATGAGGTCAATTTTTTTTTATTGGAGTTAAAATTAACGTAGATATATGACCGAACCTAACCAACCCTACCTAACCTAACCTAACCTATCTTTATAGGTTAGGTTGGGTTAGGTAGCCGAAAAAGTTAGGTTAGGTAGGTTAGATAGTCGAAAAACAATTAATTCATGAAAACTTAGCTTATTAGGCAAATCGGGCCTTGCATAGTAGGCTGAGAAGTGAGTTCTGGCTACTAGGTACGACATATATATATATATATATATATATATATATATATATATATATATGTATATATATATATATATATATATATTTATATATATATATATATATATATATATATATATATATATGTCGTACCTAGTAGCCAGAACTCACTTCTCAGCCTACTATGCAAGGCCCGATTTGCCTAATAAGCCAAGTTTTCCTGAATCAATATATTTTCTCTATTTTTTTTCTTATGAAATGATAAAGCTACCCATTTCATTATGTATGAGGTCAATTTTTTTTTATTTGAGTTAAAATTAACGTAGATATATGACCGAACCTAACCAACCCTACCTAACCTAACCTAACCTATCTTTATAGGTTAGGTTAGGTTAGGTAACCGAAAAATTTAGGTTAGGTTAGGTTAGGTAGGTTAGGTTGTCGAAAAACAATTAATTCATGAAAACTTGGCTTATTAGGCAAATCGGGCCTTGCTTAGTAGGCTGAGAAGTGAGTTCTGGCTACTAGGTACGACATATATATATATATATATATATATATATATATATATATATATATGTCGTACCTAGTAGCCAGAACTCACTTTTTGGCCTACTATTCAAGGCCCGATTTGCCTAATAAGCCAAGTTTTCCTGAGTTAATATATTTTTTCTAATTGTTTTCTTATGAAATGATAAAGCAACCCATTTCATTATGTATGAGGTCAATTTTTTTTTATTGGAGTTAAAATTAACATAGATATATGACCGAACCTAACCAACCCTACCTAACCTAACCTAACCTATCTTTATAGGTTAGGTTTGGTTCGGTAGCCGAAAAAGTTAGGATAGGTTAGGTAGTCGAAAAACAATTAATTCATGAAAACTTGGCTTATTAGGCAAATCGGGCCTTGCATAGTAGGCTGAGAAGTGCGTTCTGGCTACTAGGTACGACATATATATATATATATATATATATATATATATATATATATATATATATATATATATATATATATATATTATATATATATATATATATATATATATATATATATATATATATATATATATATATATATATATTATGCCCCTGGCTGGGCCGCTCTAGTGTAATATGCCCCAGGCCGGGCCACTCGAGTGTATTATGCCCCAGGCTAGGCCACTTCAGTGTATTCGGGCGTTTCTGCCCGAAACGCTTTGCATAATAGTGGCTTTAGGCATTGTAAGTACTAGCTCTATCTATAAATACATCAACATTTTGTATCTCACCTTGTATGTATGTACTTATATGTACTTACTTGTATGTGTATATATATATATATATATATATATATATATATATATATATATATATATATATATATATATATATATATATATATATATATGTCGTACCTAGTAGCCAGAACGCACTTCTCAGCCTACTATACAAGGCCTGATTTGCCTAATAAGCCAAGTTTTCATGAATTAATGTTTTTTCGACTACCTAACCTACCTAACCTAACCTAACCTAACTTTTTCGGCTACCTAACCTAACCTATAAAGATAGGTTAGGTTAGGTAGGGTTGGTTAGGTTCGGTCATATATCTACGTTAATTTTGCCTCCAATAAAAAAATATTGACCTCATACATAATGAAATGGGTAGCTTTATCATTTCATAAGAAAAAAAATATAGAAAATATATTAATTCAGGAAAACCTGGCTTATTAGGCAAATCAGGCCTTGCATAGTAGGCTGAGAAGTGCGTTCTGGCTACTAGGTACGACATATATATATATATATATATATATTTATTGTGACGATAATCTCTTTCAAGAGAGATTGAGCCTGCTCTTCTCTACATCAAGTTATGTATATTATACAAAAATAAGATGCTACCTTCAAGATACGTCTACCAGTAGCACAAAACGTTTTGACCAGGAGGCAAACGTACCCAAGACTCACCCCCCTACTCCATACTCCCTCCATGCCGGCTCGTCATCAACCAGCCAACTACCCTTCCCAGCCTGCCTGCTCCTGATTGGTGACTCGCTGACTGCACTTCTGCACCTCAGCGCCCTCTACCTGAGTCGATGTCTAGGCTTGAACCAGCCATTGAAGTTAGAATATCCTTGTGCTCTCAAGCAGTGAACAACTAACTGATATACGTTGTGTATCAGGTGAATGTTTCTCAGCTAGCGCCATATTCTCAGCACCTGAATATTTTTCACTGTGTATTTATATTATTGTAGAGTAACTTCATCGCTATTATTCATTTATGTTATATGTTTTTGACTTGTTTGTTTGCACTGTACATAGCCAAGGGGTTGTCTTTATTTATAATTTGTTTTCTATATTAATTAAAGTTTCATTGTTCATACTATGTGTTTTGCGTGCTTTTTACTTTACCACAGATAAACAGGCAAGCAGTCTTATCTTTTTTGTTGTAAGTGTGACTTGACATTGACACCTGCCATTGGAGGACTGCCGAACATCTACACTCCTACACTTTCCCGTCACATTTAATGGGGGCCTGTCCTAGGAGCTTCACTCAGGTACTAGTACCAGAACATCAATTTGTGGTCAGCGTACTTGGCTTTGATACAGTTGCTTTTCAATATTTCCATTACTTTTAATATTTATATGGTGCTGTGTGTATTGTGCATTCCGAGAGAAGCATATTGTGAGTGTTGGATTACGTGGTGACTGGAGGCCTTATATGCAGTCATTCTCTTAATTGGTCATCCCTCCCTCCGTGTTATTACTCGTGTTTTCCACCTTTTGTCCCTAGGATATTTCTCAATCTCAGACAGATCATCATTTTGGGTAACCTGGTACTTTGGTTTGTCTTCGGGTCAAAGCACCCTATCTTCTGCAATCCGACCGAAGGAGGATAATGAGGGCCATAGTTCCTCTAGTACGGACTACTTTGCTGAGTTGGGACCTCAACAGCAGTTCTCGTCACCAGTTGGCACTCGCACCCCTACACGTCGGTCAGCTTTCTTTTTTCAGAGCACAAAGTTCGCTAATTTTGTATCATATTTCATCTAGTGGAAAAACCCTTGCTTCTGTCCTATAGAGACTCGGCAAGGTATGCCTACATTCTTGGACTACCTTATTCACTTTTGGAACAATTAAATGTTTCATTTGTTTTAGAAACTATCAGTTTCATTTATTTAGTAGGATTTTCTTGCCCTTATTCTCTTACATTGAGTACCGGGTACAAGATTTCCTGCGCTTTTGATTGACTAATCATTTACCGTACTAAAATTAACATTAATTGTTAAATATTAAATTCCACAGGATAGTTACCAGTTGCCATGTTATCCTGTTACTGACACTTACCTTATCACAAGTATTCGTTGTATATTTATTTGTTATTTTTCACCATGTTTCGTCTCCAAGCTTTTCGTAACGATCCAGCAGGTGAAATAGGGACCTTAAGTCGTACCAAGAAGACCGAATTACAAACTCTTGCACGCGAGTATCAACTAGATGTTCCCCATGGAGCCAACAAAAATGAATTGCACAATTTAATAATGGATCACCTCTTAGACGAAGGGAAGATTGACTCTGAAACTCACGAAAATTATTCTATTGCAGATAAACATGATCTGGCAACTATGAAACTCAAGCTCGAACTTGCAAAACTCGAGCGGGAGCAACAGAAAGAAGCTCTACAAATGAGGAAAGAAGAAGCTGCAATCAGGAAAGAAGAACAAGAACGAGAGGCGGCCCTGGCGAAAGAAGCTCTTTCGCCAGGGCATAGTATGAAGAAGTTCATACTATGTGTTTTGCGTGTCTTCCCTTACTTTACCACAGATAAACAGGCAAGCAGTCTTATCTTTTTTTTTGTAAGTGTGACTAGGCATTGACACCTGCCATTGGAGGACTGCCGAACATCTACACTCCTACACTTTCCCGTCACAATATATGGCTACTTAACCTAACCTATAAAGATAGGTTAGGTTAAGTTAGGTAGGGTTGGTTAGGTTCCGTCCTATATCTACGTTAATTTTAACTCCAATAAAAAAATTTGACCCCATACATAATGAAATGGGTAGCTTTATCCAAGTAAATTGGCTTATTAGGCAAATCGGGCCTTGCATAGTAGGCCGAGTACGACGTTCTGGCTACTAAGTACAACATATATATATATATATATATATATATATATATATATATATATATATATATATATATATATATATATATATATATATATATATATATATATATATATATATATATATATATATATATATATATATATATATATATATATATAATTTTTTTTTAAATAGGGAAGGGAGTACCACCTCTGGCTGGAAGAAGGGGGACCCATAGCCTCGGAGGAAACCACACATAACGCATTGGAGGGAATGTAGGTCCCCTCCAATACAGTTTCTGTGTGCTTTTCTCCTACCACCCCCTTCCCTTTTGTTTTTTTTCCTTTATTGTGTATTTAAAGGTTACAAAACATACAAGACAAATGCCTAAAGGTTATGGATCTCTTGAAGCTCCTCCGCTTCGGGACAGGAACCGAGGACGCAGCAAGCATTTCCCCTCTGGATCGCCACACTGAGACGCTGAAATAAAAAACTGGAAGCCCTTGGGTCTCTGGTGACGTCAATGAGCCTGGAACCCAATTCCTTGAGAAAACCCAAGGCACTCTTGCCCCAGGGGCCATGCGTCTCAGACGCTATGGGAACAAAGAGGTATTGACCTTCCAGTCGCCTGTACTTGAGTGATTTTGCTGTTTCCCTGTGGTTGGCCGCCCCACCTGCTTGATCAGCCCCGAAGTGTACATAGGTGTCAGCCAGGGTGGATACACATGTGTAGTCCCACACCAACTGTCTACCCTCCTTCCATGGGTATATGGTGATGCCATCAGGGCGAAGTGCGGGGAAATCCGGGTTTTGGACCCCTAGGATGCGAGGTTCTCTCTCCGCTGGGCACCCAGCTGAGACGAGGCTTCTCTTGATGATGTCATTGACCTCGTTGTGTCTTGCATGCCAGCCCTTTGTGCTTCCGCAATGCAACCCATGCAGTCCGTATTGGTCTGCTTCCACCCTGTTGCAAATACACTTGTATTCAGTGTAAATTGGGGCACCAAGGCGGAGGGCCACTGCTACACGAAAGGATTCTGGATCTAGGCGCGTGCCCATTGCTGACATGGGTACTGCCAGGAGGAAGTCTCCTGCATGGGGGGCACGCACTGCTCTGAGGAGGGCTTTCTCCTTGTATGATGTTGCGACGCTGAGCATGGCATCAGCTACTTTTTCCACTAGAGGGTGGTCCCAGCCGGACTGTTTGTGTTGTTTTGTTGGCTCTATAATGGTTGCTGGGGCTGCAAGAACATCCCACTGATTTGAACATTCAGTGAAAGCAGGATCGTGTATTCCTGCTGAATCTCTCAGGGTTGCAGGTAAAATATCTCTGACGAGGTCGTGCGATGCATGAGAGGAGAAAAGGAAGGCTGGTAGAGCAATTTGGGAGGCTGTGCGGACACCAAGGCCGCCGAGTCTTACAGGAAGGGTTGCTTGCTCCCACTGAGAGTCGTCCAATGGCAGGTTCAGGACTTTCACCAGCATGGACCTCAGAAGGGTGTCATACACATTTAACTTAGGGCTGCTGTAGGATGGAGAACATCTCAGAAAGTAGGTCAACTTAGGGAGAGACAGGCATCTTGTAAGGAGAAAGAGAGCATCATGGGCATCAATCTTGTCAATCCTGTCCTGCATTCTCTTTAGGTCAGTGATTTTTGCAGCCAGGACCTCCTCGATTGCTCGTGGGCCAATGGGGGCACCCAGGAGAGTGCAGTCCGGTGGCTCGACAACGAGAATGTCTGGAAGAACATTTTGTATTTGCCCAGTGATGTCTGGGTTGCGGGAGATTATTTCACATTTGGATGCATTGAGAATGAGGCCTAAGGCTGCTCCCTGCTCCTGGATTTTCCTTATATCCTCCAAAATGGTTTCCGGAGTTCCAGCTAGAGTGCCATCATCCAGGTACCAGATGTTTAGCTCGCTTGTCAGACTATCAGTGACCTCTTTGATAGCTAGGCAGAAAAGGAGGGGGGCTAAGGGGCTGTAATATAAAATATATATATATATATATATATATTTATATATATATATATATATATATATATATATTATATATATATATATATATATATATATATATATATTTATATATATATATATATATATATATATATATATATATATATATATATATATATTTATATATATATATATATATATATATATATATATATATATTTATATATATATATATATATATATATATATATATATATATATATATATATATATATATATATATATTTATATATATATATATATATATATATATATATATATGCGAACAAGCCTGAATGGTCCCCAGGACATATGCAACTGAAAACTCACACCCCAGAAGTGACTCGAACCCATACTCCCAGAAGCAACGCATCTGGTATGTACAAGACGCCTTAATCCACTTGACCATCACGACCGGACATAATGAGGTGATAGCCGAGGCTATTTGAACCACCCCACCGCCGGCACTCGGATAGTTATCTTGGGCATAGCATTTTACCAAATCACCTCATTCTTTGGGGCAACACGTGAGGAACACAAATGCGAACAAGCCTGAATGGTCCCCAGGACATATGCAACTGAAAACTCACACCCCAGAAGTGACTCGAACCCATACTCCCAGAAGCAACGCATCTGGTATGTACAAGACGCCTTAATCCACTTGACCATCACGACCGGACATAATGAGGTGATAGCCGAGGCTATTTGAACCACCCCACCGCCGGCACTCGGATAGTTATCTTGGGCATAGCATTTTACCAAATCACCTCATTCTTTGGGGCAACACGTGAGGAACACAAATGCGAACAAGCCTGAATGGTCCCCAGGACATATGCAACTGAAAACTCACACCCCAGAAGTGACTCGAACCCATACTCCCAGAAGCAACGCATCTGGTATGTACAAGACGCCTTAATCCACTTGACCATCACGACCGGACATAATGAGGTGATAGCCGAGGCTATTTGAACCACCCCACCGCCGGCACTCGGATAGTTATCTTGGGCATAGCATTTTACCAAATCACCTCATTCTTTGGGGCAACACGTGAGGAACACAAATGCGAACAAGCCTGAATGGTCCCCAGGACATATGCAACTGAAAACTCACACCCCAGAAGTGACTCGAACCCATACTCCCAGAAGCAACGCATCTGGTATGTACAAGACGCCTTAATCCACTTGACCATCACGACCGGACATAATGAGGTGATAGCCGAGGCTATTTGAACCACCCCACCGCCGGCACTCGGATAGTTATCTTGGGCATAGCATTTTACCAAATCACCTCATTCTTTGGGGCAACACGTGAGGAACACAAATGCGAACAAGCCTGAATGGTCCCCAGGACATATGCAACTGAAAACTCACACCCCAGAAGTGACTCGAACCCATACTCCCAGAAGCAACGCATCTGGTATGTACAAGACGCCTTAATCCACTTGACCATCACGACCGGACATAATGAGGTGATAGCCGAGGCTATTTGAACCACCCCACCGCCGGCACTCGGATAGTTATCTTGGGCATAGCATTTTACCAAATCACCTCATTCTTTGGGGTGATTTGGGAGGACACCTCATATGTCCTGGGGACCATTCAGGCTTGTTCGCATTTGTGTTCCTCACGTGTTGCCCCAAAGAATGAGGTGATTTGGTAAAATGCTATGCCCAAGATAACTATCCGAGTGCCGGCGGTGGGGTGGTTCAAATAGCCTCGGCTATCACCTCATTATGTCCGGTCGTGATGGTCAAGTGGATTAAGGCGTCTTGTACATACCAGATGCGTTGCTTCTGGGAGTATGGGTTCGAGTCACTTCTGGGGTGTGAGTTTTCAGTTGCATATGTCCTGGGGACCATTCAGGCTTGTTCGCATTTGTGTTCCTCACGTGTTGCCCCAAAGAATGAGGTGATTTGGTAAAATGCTATGCCCAAGATAACTATCCGAGTGCCGGCGGTGGGGTGGTTCAAATAGCCTCGGCTATCACCTCATTATGTCCGGTCGTGATGGTCAAGTGGATTAAGGCGTCTTGTACATACCAGATGCGTTGCTTCTGGGAGTATGGGTTCGAGTCACTTCTGGGGTGTGAGTTTTCAGTTGCATATGTCCTGGGGACCATTCAGGCTTGTTCGCATTTGTGTTCCTCACGTGTTGCCCCAAAGAATGAGGTGATTTGGTAAAATGCTATGCCCAAGATAACTATCCGAGTGCCGGCGGTGGGGTGGTTCAAATAGCCTCGGCTATCACCTCATTATGTCCGGTCGTGATGGTCAAGTGGATTAAGGCGTCTTGTACATACCAGATGCGTTGCTTCTGGGAGTATGGGTTCGAGTCACTTCTGGGGTGTGAGTTTTCAGTTGCATATGTCCTGGGGACCATTCAGGCTTGTTCGCATTTGTGTTCCTCACGTGTTGCCCCAAAGAATGAGGTGATTTGGTAAAATGCTATGCCCAAGATAACTATCCGAGTGCCGGCGGTGGGGTGGTTCAAATAGCCTCGGCTATCACCTCATTATGTCCGGTCGTGATGGTCAAGTGGATTAAGGCGTCTTGTACATACCAGATGCGTTGCTTCTGGGAGTATGGGTTCGAGTCACTTCTGGGGTGTGAGTTTTCAGTTGCATATGTCCTGGGGACCATTCAGGCTTGTTCGCATTTGTGTTCCTCACGTGTTGCCCCAAAGAATGAGGTGATTTGGTAAAATGCTATGCCCAAGATAACTATCCGAGTGCCGGCGGTGGGGTGGTTCAAATAGCCTCGGCTATCACCTCATTATGTCCGGTCGTGATGGTCAAGTGGATTAAGGCGTCTTGTACATACCAGATGCGTTGCTTCTGGGAGTATGGGTTCGAGTCACTTCTGGGGTGTGAGTTTTCAGTTGCATATGTCCTGGGGACCATTCAGGCTTGTTCGCATTTGTGTTCCTCACGTGTTGCCCCAAAGAATGAGGTGATTTGGTAAAATGCTATGCCCAAGATAACTATCCGAGTGCCGGCGGTGGGGTGGTTCAAATAGCCTCGGCTATCACCTCATTATGTCCGGTCGTGATGGTCAAGTGGATTAAGGCGTCTTGTACATACCAGATGCGTTGCTTCTGGGAGTATGGGTTCGAGTCACTTCTGGGGTGTGAGTTTTCAGTTGCATATGTCCTGGGGACCATTCAGGCTTGTTCGCATTTGTGTTCCTCACGTGTTGCCCCAAAGAATGAGGTGATTTGGTAAAATGCTATGCCCAAGATAACTATCCGAGTGCCGGCGGTCGGGTGGTTCAAATAGCCTCGGCTATCACCTCATTATGTCCGGTCGTGATGGTCAAGTGGATTAAGGCGTCTTGTACATACCAGATGCGTTGCTTCTGGGAGTATGGGTTCGAGTCACTTCTGGGGTGTGAGTTTTCAGTTATATATATATATATATATATATATATATATATATATATATATATATATATATATATATATATATATATATATATTTCTGGTGTGGTGATTATGAGTCCTATTACATCTGTCTGTGGAGAGTTTCAGAGCAGGGTTTGCCTTTAAGAACAGGGGTTTTGTAAATGTAGAAGGTACAAGAGAATGTGTGGAGTGAGGTTATGTTTAGCATGTTTAGGGATTTAAACAAGGGGGCTGAGTGTTGTCTGAAAGCAGAGTTTGTTATTGTTCTGATAGCATATTTTTGCTGGATGATGATGGACTTGAGGTGGTTTACAGTGGTTGAACCGTATGCACAGGTACCATAATTAAAATAGGGATAGATTGTGCGTAATATAGTGAGAGGAGAACAGAGTTAGGTACATAATATCTGATTTTAGAGAGTATACCAACAGTTTTAGAGACTTTCTTATTTATGTGTTGTATGTGGGTGGGTGTTGAAGTTGAGTCTCTTACCTAAGTATAGGTCAAGAAACTTTCCATCATTTTTATTACTGATGTTAACATTGTCTGTCTGAAGCTGAGTTGCATTTGTTGATTTGCTTCTAAATAAGATGTAGTAGGTCTTTTCTATGTTTAGTGTAGTTACAAAATTCAGTATAAGTCGTCACATTATAAATGGGTTCGAGCTCGACCACAAGTACAGATAGGGCAATAAAGAGAAACAGGAACATTTGTAGAAGCTTTGGGACCATTACGAGGAAAAACAGATAAGCACCTCACAGTTCCTCAAGGAGTGTTCGCGTTTTATCCCAGGAAGTTCCTGAACAATATGAAGTATGTTCTCTCAATATTTATATTTTAGGTGATGAATGTAATAACTGTATAGACGCAACACATTAACTGTAACTCTTCTATTAACCTGTAATATAAAATAATATTGGCAATTATTTTTTTTTATTAAAAAGAATTCCAACCTCCAATGTTAAATAATATAATTTAAACGCTATTTAAGTTGCAGTGCAAGCAGTCTGTTTACTGGTTGCTATTTGACTTAAGTTAGTTGTAAATGTTAATGTAAAAATATCCACTGAGGGCTGATTAAGACTTTTTATGACCGTGTAATCTATTTTTTGCGGCACTTTCATAGGTTGAGTATTGGGTGCATAATAAATTGGCCTCCATCGGCGGCAAAAACCAGAGTTTTTTGCCGATCTTCCAGCAGATCAAGTGTTAAAAACTGATCAAGTGTTTATTCAAAACACTTGCAAAAACCGATCATTTACAAAGTGTACACGCAATGGGTTTAGGACCTGAACCCAAAGGTTCATTAAGCTAAGCCATTTACATTTGCTAGGATCTATAGTTACAAACAGTCATGCAACGGATTAATATATATTTGTGTTACATGTACAAAACCTAGTTTCTAGGTTTTGTGTCTTGGGAGACGAGAACAGCAGCGAACATAAACCAGCGCATATGTATATACGAAAGGGTTCGTGTGTACAAACTTGTCAGTGAACGAACTTATTTTTTGTGTACTGAATCGACGGTGTCCGAAACTGTCGTAGACGAAGTGACCAGTCCCCCAACGATCAGCTAACGCCTTAAACACAACATCCCGCCCTGCAGTGTGGCTAGTCTCCCTCTAACACACGTCTCTGTTTAGTGGCCGCTCCTCTATTTACACCACAACGCAACAAACACCTTTGAAACCTTGTCATTCTCAACATAAACGCGTCTCCAAACATTTGTTACTCGTGCAGTCATCGGGAGGATAAATAAACCCTTCATGCAAACTGCACGTACCATCAAGAAGGAAGCGCTAAGACAGTCTGTTTGTATTTGCCTGCATATATAACAGCCATTGGCAAGAGAAAACCTTCAGAGAAACTGCGCGTTCATAAAGAAGATAGCTCACTATATTACTGAATTTGGCGCCTGCTTGATACACTATCTTGGCAGCCTGCACTACGTGACTATCTGTAAGCCCCAGTATGCTGGCAGCCTTGAACCTCACCAGGATGCTCTCCACCCGCTCCTCGGCCGTGACCAGCAAGAAAATAGATTTTTTTTATGATGTAATATCACCATACGCTTGGTTTGCATTCGAGGTAAGGTTACATATATTTGTGTATTTGTTATATTAGTTGGGATGTGATGGGTATTGTAGTACAATTTGCTCCTTGACTCACAGTGGAAGATCCCGGGATCCTGGGTTCGATTCCCGGGCAAACTAGGAATGGTTGGGCAAGTCAACCACCGTGCTGCGTGGACTAGAAATATGACATTCCCGTGGTGCACGTGAAAATAAAATATTTCCATTTTTTTTCCTTGCTTATATTAATAAAGTGCAGTCTCTGACCACAGGAAATGAAAAAAAAATATTGTATGTGACATACTTTAGCCGTGATGGAGCTGAGAAGTTGAGCAAATTATGGGCGCCTAGTGATGAAGCTCACGGGGTCACTCGACCCTGCCACCCCAGATACCGGGATTATAAATTGTCACAATTATTTTGAGGTTTCTCTTTCATGTCTTCTCTGGTTTTGTGCTGTAATATTATTCAAAAGTGTGGAATTTATATAGTTCAATGTGTGGACCTTATTTTTCTTTCTTTCTGATGCGTAACTATGTATTTCTGTGGATATTGTGTGGTGCTGGTAACTTATGTGTCACTGTATTTCTGTATATGTTATGTAAAGCTGGTTGTAGTTATGTACTTCCGACTCTCTGTGTGTGATTTGCGAGGCAGGGTGTATTGTTGTACACCCTGCATGTGTTGTGTATGGGTATATGGCTTGTGGAGCTGGTTGATTTTTTGTTTTTGTGTACTTACAGTTTTCTGGATATGTTTATGGGTGTGCTTCCTGGGTTTAGTTCATGGTTTCCCTTGTTCGTGTTTCTGTACTTTTTTCTTTCATGCCCTTAATGTTTTGTTTGTGTGCAGTGCCCGATTTGGGGTTGTATATTCTTTGTGCTATTTATTGTGTGTGTTTCATTCTTTGTGTCCTTATTGTGTGTATCCTGCTTGTAGTTATGTATTGTTACTCTGTTATGTGTGTCCTGTTTTTTTATGTTTTGTTTCATTAGGTACTTGCCTGTTTTGTTCTTTGACTATTTTGTACTTATTTTTATAAATAAAAAATAAATGTGTGGAACATCGCTTTACTCAAAAATTTGGGGCTCAAATATGTTCTATGTATATTCTACGATCAATCAAACAGTGTTTTTGTTGTTATTACACTATATACACACATTGTAAATACCTTGATGTTTTGTTAATAGGAACGGCCTCGTATGGGCCAATTGGCCCTCTGCAGTTCTTATTCCTACTACTATCTCCTCTACTACACTTTGCTCCTCACCTCTCTCTAGTCTATTTATTGCCTGCATCTACTTCCTCATAACAATCGACTTGAGAATGGTCCAGGACGGACCGAAATGTCGTCGTCCCTTCACTTTCTAGTGTGTGGTCTGGTCAACTTACTTTAGCCACGTTATTGTGACTTCTCGCCTGCAATGTATATACCTATCTACATGTTTGTGCACCATACTGAACCACAAAGATCATGTGTTAAGAATTTATATACACAGAACAAGAATCCAAGGTCAGCCTAGCGACCACGAGCGGAGGGTGCTCTTGGTCACTATGCTCAAAATTATGGGGCTCATATATGTTCCATGTATATTCTACGATCAATCAAACAGAGTTCTTGCTGTCATTACACTATATACAATACATTTGGAAGGGTCGTGTCAGGGCTCCGGGTTCTTCCGGTCGGGGTGGGCTGTTGGTGCCAGTTTCTGAGCCAGCGCTTCCTTTGTATCCGGCGTCGTCTGGTCGGTGCAAGTAAGTAATTATCAAAAGAAGGCACCAAACCGAGAAGGCTATGTAGCACCAGTCTGGTCGGTGCAATGCTGTCTGCTCGTCGGCCGGCTTCTCGTAAAGGGCATCAGCCCTTTCACGGTTGCCCCGTTGAGAGGGCGATGGGGGGGGGGGGGGGGAAGGGAAGGGAACTATCAGGGAAAGCCCCAAGCCATTACGACAATATATATATATAGCACTGGGAAGGGGTCAGGATAAGGATTTAGGATGGGACGAGGACAAGGAATGGTGCCCGACCACTTGGACGGTCGGGGATAGAACGCCGACCTGCATGAAGCGAGACCGTCGCTCTACCGTCCAGTCCAAGTTGTTGGACTGGAGGGGTGGGGAGGCTAACACTGTTTGTTCACACCTGGTCCCCACGATTTGTGGGCATTTCGGGTCGTGTCCTCTGGCCTGTGGTGGCGTTGGGCGGCATCTCCTGGATGCCTTGCCCCTCCTTTCGGATGACCATTCTGTCCCAGGTCCGGCTTCATGTGGAGCTGGGTGCTTGGATGGTATCTCTGGACCTCCGAGATGCGAATTGGCACATCACAGTTCATCCAGGGTTCAGGGACTGGCTAAGTTTCGTTGTGGGGCGGCAGGCTTACTGCTTTCATAGCCCTACTTTTGGCTTGAATCTGGCACCTCGCGTATTCATGTGTCTTACCCAGATCATGGTAAACTGTCTGCTTCTGCTAGGGATACGAGTTCTGGCCTACCGCGACGACTGGTTGGTGTGAGCTCCCAGCTGGCCTGCTTGTCTGCTCACCAGGTGTGTAGTTCTTTCTCAGCTCGCCAGGATCGGGTTCCTCGTGAACTGGAGGAAGTCCCATCAGTTTCCATCCCAGGTTCGGACCTCGTTGGATCTCGTGTGGGACTCTCGGCCCGTTTCCTTGTCTCTTTCTCCGGAGGCGTTGCTGAGGCTGCGGTTTCACCTTCAGCTGTATCAGGGAGAGGGGAGGCAGGGTTGTTCTGGGTCACTGGGCGGTTGCTCGAGCAGTTATGCGTGAGTCTGAACTTCACAGTGCTGGTTTACTCGTCGGGTCAGGTCTGGCTTCGGCGTCTGTTCTGGTTCCTTCGGGGCCGTCCCTTCCACCTCTCTCGTGATCGCTGCATGGGTTCAGCATCCAGGGGCTTGCGTTAGTTGCTACATCGCTTGCTTCCTCTTCGTTTTTTTCTGGGTTCAGTGTCTTGGCGCCTACCAGAGCCCTCGCTTGATGTGTTCACCAATGCCCCATCTCTCAGTTGATGCTTTGTGAACAGTATTCACTAAGCTGGCCAGGGACAGTGGACTCCTTACCTCCGTTTTTATTATCCTGTCTGACAGGATATTGACAGCTCCAATATCCTGGCAGACAGGATATTGGAGCTGTCTCTTCGTAGGTTGTCTTCTATTTCTGATCGGGTTGTTTTGTCCTTTCTTTCTTGGCTGTTTCAGGACCGTCATTTGATGCCTAATGCCGTCGCCTCTTTTCTTGCAGCGCTGGCGGAGCTGCTCCAGCTTGCATTCGGGGTAGATGTGTCACTTCCACCCCATTCTGTAAGCTTTCTTGTGCTTTGTTTCACCTCCGGCCTGCTTATGTGCTGCCTGAGCCGTCCTGGTCCTTAGACTGGGTGCTCTCTTTTTCCTCTTTTCCTCAGTTTGTGGTGGTCCCTTCGGTTCAAGACTATTTTTCTAAGGGGTTTCTGCTCTTTCGCTCCTGGTGGTCGGTTTGTTCGGTTGCAGCCGTCTCCTCCTTTTCTGGCGAAGAACGAGATAGCAGCTTTCCGGAGGGGCCCTTGGGTCATTGATGCTTGGTTGGTCAGACCGGGGGTGCATTATGTGTTGTATCCTGCTGCGGCTCTTCGCCATTATCTGCGCTCCTCAGCTTCTGTGGCTAGGGTTGGCCACAGAACCCTGGAGGCTCCCTGGCACCCTTCCTCCCTCCGGTCGGCTGTTTTGTTTTATTTTGATGCTCAGCCTCCAAACTGGAGGTGTGAGTAGCCGGCGTGTGGGATTCTGAGGCTCCCTCTCTCCCCCCTTCCCCTGTCAGGAAGGAGAGGGCGGCGCGGACAAACAGGAGGCGGCAGTGTATGACGTTTGTTTGTTTGCTTGTTACTTTAGATTTGGAGGAGTTCTGCCTCTGTTCGGTCTTCGGTTGCAATTGTCTTACCATGTGGGGTCTGTTTTGTTATGCCGACCTTTCAGTGTACCTAACCCTGGTAAAAAAAAAATATTTTTTATTTATAAAACATAAACATGACAAGGAAAACATTGACAACATTAAGGCACCGAAGCACCAAAAGAAAAACCTTACACCAGCACACACCACCCAACAACATGACACCAATTGACATGCAAGCAACACAGAACAAATACAGTACAGATGACACACCAAAAGCTGAACATACGTGAACAATAAAATACAGTGGACAATTTACATAATGCAAACCGTAAATGAGAACCCATGAAACAAGCAAAATACATTAAAAAAACACTATAATAAACTGCACAACCCAGACGAGGCGCGCCAAGTTACATACATTAAAAACCACACAATGGCGAAAAAAAACATTCATAAGCAAAGGTACAAAGTAAAAAATTTAAATGCACACACAACCCACGGAGCACCCGGCACACACACACAGTACAGAAACACGTGATCGTTCGACCGGAGCGCACAGGTACCGTGAAACAAACGGCAACCACAACCCAGACATACATGAAAAAACACCGGAATACGCAGGACCCGGCAAAAAAAAAAAAAAAAAAACACACAGAACACCATTAGAAACACAACACAGAAGATAACCGGCTAACACACACGGAAAACACATAACAGTATGAACAAAACACAAAACAATGTACACAAAGGTCTAAACTAGGCAAACAAAACAATAACTTATAATCATTCCGGGAGCATAAAATGCAAGCACAAAACTAAGCATATTTATCGGGAAACTCCCTCTTCGGAAACCGCAAGCAGTATGCCTCCCAAACGAGCTTGACATCATCAGACACCGGTCTACCAGGCGACGCACAAGGCTGAGGCATCAGCTCCGGCACACCATAAACAAAACCTATCACCCTCGGCACCCAAATAGTATAGGGGCACCATGGTGCCGGATACACCCGGCTATCCACAGCAAGTTCCAAAGTCTGAGACGCATCGAGCGAGACTCCATTGGCCGATACCACAGGGAGGGCTGCAGCACGAGGGGTACGAGCACCAGGGGACGGACAAGGGTAGCCACAGAGGTCCGTACTGACAGTCACACGGTTCTTCACTCCAGGGGGAACCACAGGGAATGCACATTTGCCAGGGCCCCTACCACCGGGCACAGGATCAGAGGCCTCCCGGCGCACAGTTTTCGTGAGGACCACCACGAGGTCACCCTCACCAGGGGCACCCTCCCAAGAAGGGGAGGCACCAGCAGCAGGCGCCGTAGGCGTCACAGGAGGCCGCACAGGCCCCACCATCACATCATCCTCCACAACTTCACACTCTGCAGCCCACCCACGAGGGGGCGACACACTCCTAGCCCTCCGGGAACGCTTGGACAGAGGCCTCTGATCATCCGAACTGTCGGCCCCAGCAGGAGGCATCCCAGTAGAGCCCACGGCCGGCCGCAAGTCACCAGGCAACACACGATCCGGAAAAACCTCAGCCTCATCCACAGGGGGTACAGGCCCACACCCTTCAGGCGACTCATGAGCTGGAGACGGGGCCGGCGGAGGCGAAGGAGCCGGCGGGGCCGGCGGAGGCGAAGAAGCCGGCGGAGGAAGCCGACGGCGGGGGCGGGTCCGCACCCCCCACCACCCCGACACCCACACCACCAACCGCACTAACTAGAGCGGCACCCATCACCGCGGCCGTCCTCTCACAAGGGGTATCAACCACAATTGAGACATCCTCACGCTCGGGCAAGGGAGGAAATTCCGCTTCATGAAACACATTTACCCGATCATACATCCGAGTGTCGCAGGCAGCAGCCAAATGTCCAACGTGGCCACATTTAAAATACGTCCGAGTCTGCCCACGTTAGGAGAAGCAGACCGTAAAGCCAGCAAGCGCGAGAGAAGAAGGCACATTCCCATGAAGAGCCATCGTAGCTTTTCTGTAACCATTACCGAGTCCCTTGACGTCCCCGGTTGTGTATTTACAGACACGAATAGAGTCCACATGCCCATACCTGGCAAGAGCCCGACGGAGAAGATCCTCAGACATTTCAAACGGCGCATTCTTAGTAGACACGTATGTGTACTCCACACTTAAATTTGTCAGTCACAGAGCCAAGACCGTTGCTCAGCCCCACCACCTTGTCCTCATACTGGTCGAGAAACCTCCGGAACAAGCCATTCTCGGCGAACTTCACAACTACTCTGTCGTCACGAATAACCTGTAGACCGACGAGATCTTCCACTTTCACACCCATAACTGCAAACAGAGTGTTGCTGACGACACCAACATCCACCCGACAGGTAAAAGTCAGCCTAGCCGAGTCCTTCCTCCTTAGTGGCGGCACGTAAGTCCCCATACTTGACTGAAAAACAGTCACCCCACAGTGGCAAACAACCACCCGTCAGGGCAACCAACAATCACCCAATGCCTAACCCTGGTAAATGGCAGACATGGAATGCCCCTCAAATACTCGGAGGTTTCCATAGGTCATTGCTCCCTTTGCCTCTCTGAGGGGGGTCAGGTTGACTGATGCCCCAGACTAATATATGCCCCTGGAGTTATCAGTTCGATAACTCCAGAGAGCCTCTGAGGCTCACCCAGAAAATGGCGTTTCATTACATTTCAATGCTGGTTTTTTGAGGCCGTATAAAAACTACACCAAATACGAATAGAAATTCGGATAACTGAAAGATTTTGCCGGATAATGCAGTCAGGCATTGGGTCATACTATAGCAACTCACACTAAACATAGAAAAAACTTGTTAAATTTTATTTGGTAGTAAATCATCAAATCAGTTAAACTTCAGATAGACAATGTTAACATTATCAATAAAAATGAGGGAAAGTTCCTTGGCCTATACATAAACAAAGAAGCTGAACTCCAGCACCCACATATAACACATAGCCAAAAAGCCTTTGACATGATGCTTGCTCTGTCAACGCCTCTTTTTTGCCAGACTTCCCCGCCCTATTGCGGCCAAAGTATGCCACTTAAGATTTTTTTATTACTTTTCCCGTGATCATGGAACACAAATGAACGCTTATGAGACAATCTTTTTTTATTTCTTGCACCTGGGCATGTTGCAGGCTATAATTGCAAGAGCAGCACTGGGGTTAAGACAATCTCAATAATTTAGGTGCTTTATTGTGTCTGTGTCGTACTCTTGCACTGTATTGCCTCTGTTTTAGCAATCTCCTGCTCTGAAGGAGCAAGTGAGTATTGAGCAGCACTCAAGGCAGGACAACACCAGTGATTTTAATAGTATTAGCATTATGATGGGATCCATGGATTTGAAGGTTCTTGTAATACCTCTTTGTCTTGTTTTTTTCCTAGCTGATGCTATATTTGCTTGGTTATGCTTCCTAAACATTAGGTCGTCAGACATCATTTCTCCCAGATCCTAGGCATGTTGCCTTCCTACTATGGGCAGATTTAATTGTCGTGTAACTTGTATTTTGTTTAAAGCCTTAATATTTAGCGTATTTAAGTTTTAATTTAATAATTAGCTAGTGTGATTAATTGATAAGAGCTAATTTCTTTCAGGTTCTAATGAGGTACAAGAAACACTGGAATGTGGAAATTCAGTTAAAACCCGTGCTTCTGGCTGGCATTGGTAAAGCAGCAGGCAACACGGCACCAATGTTAGTACCCAATAAAGGTCGATACATAGCTAAGGATTTGCTGCGATGTGGCACTTACTTCAATATTCCTGTGAAGTTGGTTCGGGTATGTGTTGCTTTCCTACTTAATTGTATGTACTGTAGTAATTATTATAAGATGTAAATTATAATTTCACATTGTTGTAATTTTTATTTGCACACTAAGAGTTGAGTGTTAATGCCAGTAATAACTGTTTTCTGGAAGGAGTCCCCCTCCCCCCCAAGTTATCATGCTGAGATTACTCCTTGTAATTGGTTTACATCAGGCATGAGAGTTCTGTTTGGGCCACCAGGCACCAGAGCTAAAACCTGACCCCCCCTCCCCCCTCTCCTGCCCCTACATTGGAAGCTCCATAATTCCATCTGTAATGAGACCAGCAACACCAACCTGGGCACAGACAGGCAGAGAGGCCAGACACTGAGCATAAAACCTGCACCTTTTCCTGACATGGAAAAACATGGGAAATGATGGCATAAGCCACTGATAGAACAAAACCAGAAACAGACCTGCAGGACATTCTTCTAACCAATAAAAAACATCAGACCACCATCAACCACTGGGCCTTATCGCGGAGCTAAGGCCCATGCACTGCTGCCGGGGGGGGGGGGGGGGAGGGGGGAGAGGCCCCTCTAGAGGAGTAGACTAAAAAGCAGACTCTCACACCCTCTCAAGGAAAAGACCCCAGACCAAAGGCAGGCTACAGTGCCAGCAGCAACCAGAAATGGTAATGCTGGCCACATGCATCGAAAGCAAACCAAGAATCATGGCTTACACGATATGGTGATTGAAAAAAAAACAATCAGGTGAAACTGAATGGGAACAAATACAAGTTCAGGTCCCTACAGAGGGCAGTCCAAAATTAAAACCAGCATTTAGATTAATTAGAGTCACAATAACGTGGCGGAAATATGTTGACGAAACCACACACTTGAAAGTGAAGGGACGACGACGTTTCGGTCAAATTGCCCTTAGCAACACAATGGTTAATGACAATGTGATGTCTCACTTCAGACAAGTGTTACAATGTAGGGAAAAACAAGTGTCACTAGACAGGTTTTTAGTAAAAAAAAATAAAAGTGAGCCACAAGCAGGTCCTAGTGGTATGCAGGCAAAACGTAGGAGAGAGAGTACCCCAGAAAGATCATCACTGCCTGATGTTATTATGGAAGGGGACTCCCGTTCCAAAGACTAACACCTCTCCTCCTCACTGTCTTCCATATGCCAACAAGAGTCCTCATTCACGGTAAGATATACATACTGTATTGTAGTGTTATTCGGTATAAAATGTATTTTTAAGTTAATATTTTAGGAGTGTGGAACGGATTAATTCCATTTACATTATTTCTTATGGAAAAATTCATTTTGACTTACGAATTTTCAACTTACGACCCGTCTCTGGGAACGGATTAAATTCGTAAGTCGAGACCCCACTGTATAAATAAAAATGTAAATGTTAGTTTGTTCAAGATTACTAATCTCCGAAAGTTCTTCACTGATTGCTTTGAAATTTTGACACAACGTTCCATTCGCATTTGAGCAAGGTTTTTATATACCTACTATATAGATGTCATGTCTGTGACAGGTAAAAACATGCTTTTTCTGGGGGGAGCCCCTACGGCTCCCCAGAGCTATTCAGGCTGATATGGATATCCCTAACTTTGGCATCAGTTAATGTGGGTGGAGTTCTAGGCCTACCGGGGACCACGAGCCAGAACCTGGCCCCCCTCAGAGAGGCACAGGGAGCAATGGCCCATAGAATGCACATGTGATTTTGGTGCATTCTATATCTGCTATCGACTGGGACAGGCACCCAGAAAGGTAAGCGTACAAAACAAAAACCCCTATTCTGGTTAAAAGCAACGAAAATAGACAAACGAGTGGACAGAACTTCCCAATTGAAAACGAGCGAACAAGCATGACGTCACACGAGCCACACCGCATTTCTGCGCAGCTCCCCCTTCTCCGGAAGGGGAAGCCCCAGGCCCCTGCGCTGGCGACCCAACCTGCAGTTCCTCGGCTGATGAGATACGGCTTGGTCGTTGTGGCTCCAGATTCTTAGTGTGCTGTGCCTGGGTTCAGTACGTCTCTTAGGTGGTGTGGGAGCTGGGAGAAATATTCAGGTACTCGGGCTGCATGTGCTTAGGGGGTCACTTTCCTTAAGTGCCCTGTAAGTACCGCAATAGGGGCTTGGGGTTACCTTCCACAAGTCACCTTGGGTCTACCTCTGTTGGTCTTTTGCTGCTTGGCGATTGACCGCCTCGAGTGTTTTTGGGGTTTCCTCCCTGGTTTGCCTTGGGGTAAGTGGTAGGTTTTGCACTGGTAGGGACGCAGGGTACTGCGTAGCTAGTTTTCACCTATAACAGCGGCCAGCTCTGTTCCCTCTGGGTACAGTGTCCTCTTACGAGATTTTTCTTTTATTTTTATTTTTGCCTGGTGGGGGAAGGGTCCTGCCTTGGTCCTCCTTACCCCTTATACTAGGGTTGTTTGTAGACCCCACCACACACTAGAAAGTGAAGGGACTACGACGTTTCGGTCCGTCCTGGACCATACACAATCGACTTGAGAATGGTCCAGGACGGACCGAAACGTCGTCGTCCCTTCACTTTTTAGTGTGTGGTCTGGTCAACATACTTCATCGACGTTATTGTGACTCATAGTCTGCACAGGGTTGTCTGTGTTTGGTGGTACCCCCATGCTTTGCCCTCGTAAGTGGACACATCCTAGGGGTTCAGTATTAGCAGTGTTGATTGGTAGCTTGGGAGCCGGTTAGCAGTACCCTGCCTTGGTAAACCTTTAGCAGACCCAATCTATCAATGCTCTCTTCCCTTGTCTCAGGGCGACGCACATTCTTTTTGGCTCCGCCATGCAGCCTGTTGGGTCGATGACACATTCGACCCGGAGTCCTGTGAGCTTTATTGCTTGTTTGTGACTCAGTTCACCCAATCTGATGATATTGCTGTATTTGTGTACAGGCGGCTCACTGCAAGATAGGTTTAGGTTGTTGCTGCACGCTCGTTTGGTTGCTTCCCCGGATGCCCGAGGCTGCCCCGTTTTGTTTATAGGGACCAGGATTTGGGGATGTTGGTCGCTTCGGCCTTGGTTTCGTTTGCGTCTCCTCGTTCTTCCCCTGCTGTCATTCATTCAGTTCACCCCCCCCCCCCCCCACCTGCTTTTGGCTCCTAAGCTTCTGAGGGCTTTGGGGTCGGGGCAGGGCTTAGAGGTTTCCGAGGCTCGGGCAGTTTCAGGGGGTTACTCCTTCTGAGGTGGCTACGGAGGCATTCGAGTCCGTTCCTCAAACCATAGCTCCGGGGTCTGACCAGTGAGCCCATTCTCTTCCTGCTATTTCGGCTGCTCTGGCTTTTTTCTTGTGTGGCCAGGGCTTGGGAGGAGCACTCATCCCCGAGGCATGACGTGGAGGTTCCTGGGGTTTACTTTCGGCTTTTTGGCTTAGGGCCTTGGGCCCCCATTGGACCCCGCCTGGGTTTTCCAAACCTCTGGGAGGGGTTTTTGGTTACAAGGAGTGGGGTTTTCCTTTCTCCCCTCTGAGTACGAGTTTGTTTGAGCATCGGCCCCATCCCAGGGTTCGGTTCTGTGTCCCTTCGGTCAGTCGGTTCCATCCTTCCTGTGAGTGATTTTACCATTTTCTCACCCTTCTTTTCTAAGACATGTATTTTTCAATTTTTTCAACGTCATGTCATCATGTTCTCATCGTTTCGGGATCCTGCATAGCGATTGGTCCCGGATGTCACTGGGCCCATGTGAGCATCCGTGCTTTTGTTTGCTTCTCAAGGGTCTCAAGGTTCGGGTAGATCTTCGATTCTTCCAGGATTGTTGGAACGTCTGTCGTCTGCCGGTGAGGCTCACCTCCAGTCCTTTCTCGGACGCGTTGGTCCTCTTCCGTCCTACTTATCGTTTTTCAATATTATCTCATTCTTTTTCTCATTACATCTTATGTCTGTATTGTCTCAATATTACTAATATTCGTTTAGTACACCTTGTAAGCACCCTCCCCAAGGGTTTGGTGTTGCAGCGCGGTCCTCAGGAAAATGCGCCGAGGGTGTTTGTTTTGGTTTATGTGAGGGGTGGGGTGGCTCGGAGGCTCGCCGCCTCCGCCTTTTCTCTACACATCATCTTCTACGGTTCATGCCTCTCTGGACATGTTGCACTAACGTTGCTCCCGGAATATTACACAGTTCAGCGGTGTTGTGACACGATAGTGTCTACGCTTTACAGGTGAGAGTATACGGTCTGGTGACACTGTCAGCCAAGCGCTGGTTCTCGGTTTTTGGGTGAGTGTTGGGTGTTGTTTGTAGTGTGTTGATTGGTCACTTTGCGTGCATCTTCACATGGCTTTTCTATGTGCTTATATCACTGCTCCTCAGACCAAGGCTAAGGCCTGATTGTGGGAAAGGGTTCCATGGAACATTTATTTATTTATTTATTTATTTATGCATATACAAGAATGTACATAAGGAATGTGAGGATACAATTATGGTAATTACAGTCTTGTAAAGCCACTAGCACGCGCAGCGTTTCGGGCAGGTCCTTAATCTAAGAAAATTTTAAGGAGGTAAATACTTGCAAAATTTATAGACAAAAAAATGATAACAGATTACATGGAATGAAAAAAAAAAAAAAAAAAAAAGACGAGAGAAAATTATAGGTACAGTATATTAAAGCACATAGGTAGCTATGATTGATTGCAATGACAGCTTAAAATGGTAGTTGACAACAAATTGGTAGGCACAATACAGCAGAAACAATATAAGATTGATTGCAATGACAGCTTGAATGGTAGTTGACAAAAATTGGTAGTCACAATACAGCATATGGCTAGCACATAAAAGAAGACAGCAATGAACACAATGATAAGGTTGTTTGATATTACATAAAAATTTGGAGATTGGGTACCACTAGGTACAGAGCAAATTTAAAGCTCAGTGTAGGAAACTAAATAGATGAAGTTAGGTACTTTTTGGTTTTGCTTTTAAATAAGGCAAAAGTTTTACAGTTTTTCAATTCACTAGGGAGTGAGTTCCATAGACTAGGTCCCTTAATTTGCATAGAGTGTTTACACAGATTAAGTTTGACCCTGGGGATATCAAAGAGATATTTATTTCTGGTGTGGTGATAATGGGTCCTATTACATCTGTCCAGGGAGAGTTTCAGAGCATGGTTTGCATTTAAGAACAGGGTTTTGTAAATGTAGTTGACACAAGAGAATGTGTGGAGGGAGTTAATATTTAGCAAGTTTAGAGATTTAAACAAGGGAGCTGAGTGTTGTCTGAAAGCAGAGTTAGTTATTATTCTGATAGCAGATTTTTGCTGTGTGATGATGGGCTTAAGGTGGTTTGCAGTGGTAGACCCCCATGCACAGATACCATAATTAAGATAGGGGTAGATTAGTGCATAATATAGTGAGAGGAGAGCAGAGTTAGGAACATAATATCTGATTTTGGAGAGTATACCAACTGTCTTAGAGACTTTCTTAGTTATGTGTTGAATGTGGGTGCTGAAGTTGAGTCTCTTGTCTAGGAATAGGCCAAGAAACTTGCCATCATTTGTATTACTGATGTTAATGTTGTCTATCTGTAGCTGAATTGCATTTGATGATTTGCTTCCAAATAAGATGTAGTAAGTCTTTTCGATGTTTAATGTTAGTTTGTTCGTTGACATCCATAAGTGGACTTTTTTTAATTCATTATTTACAACATTATTTAGTGTATGTGGGTTGAGGTTTGAGTAGATAAGGGTAGTATCGTCAGCAAACAATATAGGTTTGAGAATATTAGAGACATTAGGCAGATCGTTTATATATATAAGAAATAGAAGAGGTCCTAAGATGCTGCCCTGTGGCACTCCAACGGTAATTGGTAGAGTGGAAGAAGTTGTATCATTGATGGTTACATATTGGTGTCTGTCACTAAGATAGGATCGGATGTAGTCAAGGGCTAGGCCTCGGATTCCATAATGCTGGAGTTTAAATAAGAGGTAGTTGTGATTAACAGTATCAAAGGCTTTTCTTAGGTCAATGAAGAGTCCAATCGGAAACTCATTTTTGTCAAGGGCTGAGTAGATAATGTCAAGGAGACTAATGATTGCATCATTGGTACTCTTTTGGGACCGGAAGCCAAACTGGCAGGGGCTGAGTATGTCGAATTTTACGAGGTAGGAATAGAGCTGTTTGTAAATAATTTTTTCAAATATTTTTGATAGAATGGGTAGATTTGATATTGGTCTATAATTGTTTATGTCCGCCGGATTGCCTCCTTTATGGACTGGCGTTACTCTTGCTTTTTTGAGGATATCAGGGAAGGTGTGACACTCTATAGATTTGTTGAACAGTAGTGCTATGGGTGGGGCAAGGGCATGGGAGGCTCTCTTGTACACAATGGACGGAATTTCACTGGTGTTCCCTGCCTTGGTTTTTAGAGAGTGTATGATGGACACAACATCTGCCGGGCTAATTGGTGAAAGGAGAAGAGAGTTTGGATAGCTGCCTGAGAGATATGTGTTAATATGTGTCTGAGTCTGTGGGATTTTACTGGCAAGATTAGCACCAACCGATGAAAAGAAACTATTAAATTCATTTGCCATTTCTAAATCAGTTGACGGTATATCCCCATCCTTGTAGAGTTTTATTTGGTTATGTGAGTGTTGTTTAGTTCCTAGGATACTAGAGATAGTTTTCCAAGTGTTTTTCATGTTGCCTTTTGCTTCATTGAATCTATTCACATAATATGCAAGTTTTGCCTTTCTTATGATACTGGTAAGCATTGATGAGTACCTTTTAGCTACTTCCTTTGAAACTAGGCCAATCCTAACTTTCTTTTCATATTCATGTTTCTTGTTGATTGAGTTGAGAATGCCATTTGTGAGCCATGGATTGTTTAATCTTTTGTCAGTTACTTGCTTTGTAAGAAGGGGACAATGAAGGTTGTAGAGGCTTAGAGTTTTGGAGAGGAAGAGGTTAGCTAATGAATTTATATCATGGGTATTATTGAATTCAGAATCCCAGTTAATATTGTGAAGTGCCTCTGTAAGATTGTCTAAAGCTGATTCACTGTGTAGCCTAAATGAAAATTTCTTGCTTTTTGGTGGTGTTATGTCCATGTTCGCTATGAGAAAGGTAGGATAGTGGTCAGTTGTTCTGTCGTAGATTATACCAGATACAAGGGGAGCTGTTATGTTTGTCCATATGTGGTCCAAGGTAGTGGCTGATGTTTGAGTGACTCGGGTAGGTTTGGTGATAGTGGGGATTAGCATACAGGAGTTCATGCTGTTAAGGAAATAGTCAACTTGAGAGCAGTTTTGTTGACCCAGGTCAATATTAAAGTCTCCTCCCAGAATGATGTGGTTTTTGTTGAGATTGTTGTTTATAATAAGATTCCTTAGGTTGTCTGAGAAAGAAGCTATGTTAGTATTAGGAAATCTATAGATGGCTCCAATAGTCAAAGAGGATTTAAGGGATTTAATTGTAAACTGAGCAAAAGTATATTCACAGTAGTCATCTCTGTCACTAATAACACTGTTGCAGATAAATGTATCTCGGTAATATATAGCTGTGCCACCACCTTTTTTATTAGGCCTACAGTTATGAATGGCTTTATAACCAGCTAAGTTGTAGAGTTGGGTATAGTCTTTATTTAGCCAAGTTTCTGTTAAAATAATGAACGATAGGTTAGTACCTATTGCTGTGAGTGATGCATTTAAATCGTCAAAATGTTTACCAAGTGATCTAACATTTTGGTTATAAACTGATAGACAGGTGCTATTTTGAAGTTTGTTTTTAGCCTGGTGTGCTGTGAAATACTTGCAATAATGATGATCAATGTGCTGGTTGGTATAGATATGAGACAGAAGATTTTGATCAGGATCAATATCAGTGTGCATAGAGATGCAGAGGGATCACGATACAAGATACACGATAAAGCAAAACACAAGAATAAGAGCAGATACAATAAAATAGTAACAATTTAGAAGTAAAATAAAGATCCAATAGATAGCCAGGGAGGACACAGAAGTTACATAAAATAAAACACAAAAAATCAGTAGAGACTGACAATATAAATGTAAAATAAAAAATAATAAGAAAAATAATAATCATAAAAAAATGATCTTGAAGATAATTAGCTTAGTAATGGTTAATTAACAGGGTAATAAAAAGCCCTAGGTTTAGTGACAAGGGGATTAACTAAGAACAAATAATTAAGAGTATAAAACAGGCAAAGATGACAAACAAAAAATAAAGTAAAAATTAAAATAAAAATAAAAATAAACACCTTTGGAAAGGAAAGGCAGAGCTTAAGTACACTTTGGTTGTATGTGAGACTACAAATTATGTTCTGGTTATTCAGCTGATACCCCACAGTCATCCAGGAAAGAAGTGAGGTGTGCTTCAGTGGTTATGACATAAGTTTTTCCAGAGTCAGTCTTCCTAGCTATTATTTTACCATCGCGCACAAAACAATGTTTAATAGCAGTGGATCTATTGCGAATTCCACGTAGTTTATATAAGAGATTTTGTCTGAATCTGGTAAGACATTCGTTCACATAAACCTTGGATTTCCTAGCGACTGCAGCAGTGATAAGGTCTGACTTGCGGGAGCAGCTATCCAACTTCACGCGTATCCTTCTGTTGTTTGCACCAGATGATTTGGTACCCACTCTATAAGCTGACTTAATGTCTCTTGCTTCGATTGAATAATTCAACTTAGTACGCAATTCCTGGATCACGATGGCAGTACAGTCTTCTCTGTCAGTTTCATGGGGAAAATCCTGTGATGAGATGATGACAGAATCAAGGAGCTTAAGTTGGTCTGATTCGTCTTGGGTTGCAGTTTGTTGCTGTTGTAGGGAGTTAAAGTGGTTCTCTAACTTTTGTAACATCTCTTCTTGCTTCTTAGAGGTTTCTGCTGGTTTAAAGTTAGTAACCGAGATCCGAAGAGAGCTTAATTCATGTTCGAGGTGGCCGACTCTGGCAGACAGATCTTGGTTAGCCTTGTGCATTGCCAAAGCATCACTCTGAAGCTTCATTATCAGGTCCGACTGCTCTCGGATTATAGACTTTTGGTCATCATGTATTTGAGTCAATAATCTGAGCCATGGATTATCAGCGGGACGCTTAAAGTCAGTACATGGGGAGGCAGCTCGTTTAAGTTGCTCCATATGGTTACATAACTGTTGTAAGGCTCGAGTCAGTGACGACGCTTCAATCAGCTGGGAAGGTTTGTTATTGTTGACGCAGGGAGGGTCGGTACTCCCCCCGGTAGCCCCTAAGGGGGAGACAGCCGCATTATTCCTGTTGCTAGCTTGGCTGGTTGGGTTCATCCTGATAGGTGTGCTATCATTCTTTACGGCCTTGCCGAGCTTAGAATTGTTTAGCATGGTAGCAGCAGAGATGTATGCAGCAGATGGGGTAGACTTGTTGATATGGCAGCAGCAAACGTCAGGTTAGCTACCTCCAGGGAGCAACACTAATGAGGTCGAGATGAGGTAGTAGGTTAGGTTTTGTCGAATATTTCGGTCACATTTAGGTCACTGGGTACTTAGCTGCCTTCTGGGGTTGTTACATCATGTTAGGGATGTTGTGGGCTCAAGGAGCAGCTGATAAAGTTGGAGGGGGAGCAGGGTCGTCAGGAGCGGATGAGCGTTCGAGCGTTCGAGCATCAGATGGACACTCATTTCTTGACTCAGTCTTTGCTTTCTGGACACTCATTTCTTGCTGGGCACACGTTCGTTGCTTCAGTCAATGCTCTCTGGTCAGTCCTTCCTTGGCCGTCGTTCAGTGCCTAGCCACACGTTGATGTATACCTTGAAGTGGGTCTGTATATTTGCTTGATCATGTACATTCCATTTTCCTTGCATTTCCTACCTCTATACTATACATTGTTGTGTGCCTTCGTATGTGCTTATTGGCTAACTAGTGCTGGTGCTTGGTTGGACTGTGCATATGTTCAGTTCCATGCATTTGGACAGCTCCACTGTTTTGTTGTAGAACTGAGTTGTTTCATTTTCTTGTATGTCCCTACCAGCTGGGTGTTGCAATGTCTGCTGGTGGCTGTGGGTTCCAATCACCCAATCCTGCCCTACTGTTCCATTTATAGGTGGGAGCCCCGTCGGCTCCCCGGAGCTATCCAGGCTGATATGCTAATGTCAGACTTTGGCATCAGTCATGTGTATGGAGTTCCGCGGACCACGAGCCAGAACCTTGCCCCCCTCACAGAGGCACGGGGAGCAATGGCCTATAGAAGCCTCCCTTGTGGTTTGAAGCATTCTATGTCTGCCATGGACTGGGTTAGACACGCAGAAAGGTAGGCGTCCCAAAACAAACCCATATTCTGGTGAAAATTGCTACAAAAAGCCAAACAAGTGAATAGAACTCCCCAAACAGAAAGAAGCAAACGAGTATGACGTCACACGTCGCCGCGCGGCCGTCTGCGCCGCTCCGCATTCCCCCGGGAGGGGGAAGGAGGAGACTCAGACTCTCGTGCTGGCCATCTACACCCCAGTTCTTAGGCTGATGCTATAGGCAACGGTCGTGTGCTCTGGCTCCAGTGGTTGTTTCAGAACTGTGCCTTGTGTGTGGTGTCTGTCTTTTAGGTGGTGCACGAGCCGGGAGTTATTCATCAGTACTCGGGCTGCATGCGCCTTGGGCCCCCTTCCCTAGGTGCCCAGCAAGTACTTCCCTTGAGGGTTTGGCCACCTTCCACAAGTTCCTTCGGTTCTGCCTCTGCTAGGTCATTTACTGCTTGGTTTTTGGCAGCCCTTTGTGTGCTCGGATGTTTTGTCTCCCTTGTTCGCCTTAGGGTAGGGATCAGTTTGCACTGGTAAGGGGTGCAGGGTACTGCTCAGCTTGTTTTCACCAATCATAGCGGCCGGCTCTGTTCCACCTGGGTACGCTGTCCTCTTGTGGGGTTTTCTTTTTCTGTTTGTTTGCCTGCCTGCTGGGGTACTGCCTTGGTTTCTGTCCTGTGTACTAAGTACTCTTCTCTCTTCCGGTGGTACCCCCTGCTTGGTCCCCGTGAGTGTACACATCCCGGGGGGTTCACTTTTTAGAAAGTTGTTTGGTAGACTTGGGCGCCGGTTAGCAATACCCTACCTGGGCTTCCCTGAGCGTAAGTTCCGTCTCAGAACCCTGGGAATCCCCACGGGGACGCGTGGGTCCATTGACTGTGACCCCTGAGTCCCCCCCCCCCCCTCGCTTTGCGTGAGTTAGAGGGTTGCTCTGTCCCCTTGTCTCAGAGTGACTCTCACTGTTTTGGCCTTCGTCTGCTGCCTCTTGGGTCGGTGGCACCTTCAACCCGGAGTCCTGCGAGTTTTGTTGCTTGTTTGTGACTCAGTTACCCAGTCTTATGCTGACTATGCGGGTGCAGGCAGCACGGGCGTTGCACATTGGGTTCAGGTGGTTGACAGGCACTAGGTTCTTTGCTCCCCCAAAAGCCCTGAGGCTGCCCCGTTTTGGTTGTTGTGCCTGGGCTTGGGAGTGTTGATCGCTTCGGTTTTGCTTTCGTCCGCACCCTCTTGTCTTTCCCCCTGTTGTGGTCTAGTCTGGTCCCCTTCCCCTCCCCTGCATCCGGATCCTCACTGTCTGTGGGTTCGGGGTTGGGACAGGGATTCGATGGGCCCGAGACTCTTGTGGTCTCGGGGATTTCCCCATCTGCAGTAGCGACATAGGCATTCGGCTGCCCCGGCTTTTTCTTGTGAGGCTGGGGCGTTGGGGGGATGGCTCGTCCTCGGGGCCTGCCGTGGAGGTTCCCGAGGCTGGGGAGGAGGCTGACTTGGGGGGCCTCGGGCCCTGTTGGACCCCACCGTGTATTTTCTACCCTCTGAGCGGGGCTTGCGGTTAGGGGGAGTGGGGTTTTTTCCTTTCCCCTCTCTGCGTTCGAGTTCTTGGGCGTCGGCTCCTCCCCGGGATTGGTTCCTTGTCCCTTCGGATCCGTCGGTCCCGTCCTATCGGTGGGTACTCTTCTCCGTTTTCTCTCCCTTCTTCTCTGGGATAGGACTTCTCTGTCATGTCGGTGTCGTGTTCCCCCTCGTATCAGGGTTCTGCATGACTTTTGGTCTCAGGTGTGACTGTGCCTTAATGAGTCTTCATGATTTTGTGCTTGCTTCGATAGGATCTCGAAGGTTCTGGAGGGTCTTCGATTCTTTCCATATTATTGGAACGTCTGTTGTCTTCGGGTAAGGCTTACCTCCAGTACTTTCTATGAGTCATTGGTCCTCTTCCGTGCTTCTTTTTGGGTTTCGATCCTGTCTCGTTCTTTTATAATTATATCTTCGCTCCATGCTCTGTCTCAGTACTGCTAATATTCCTTAAATACTCTTTGTTGTTGCTCTCCCCGCCGGGTGGGTTGTGCTGTTCGAACCTCATGCATCCTGCACATGTGCCATGGGAGTTGGTTTTGTTTTGAACGGTGTACACAAGTGTGTTGTTCCGCATCCCTTTTCTCTCGGGTACTTCGCCTCTTGCACATCTTATCTCTCCTGTCCGGGCCCCGTAAATACTGGGGGTGTTTTGGATTACCGATATGAGGACGATGCCTAGTTTTTCTCTGCCTACAGGTGTGGAGCGCCACATTCGCCTCTTCCCTTCTCTTCTCCTGCATGTGCAGCACTAGCCTCATTCTGCTAGCGATGCTCCCGGAATATTCAGCTACGATGTGTCGTGACACATTAGTGCCTACGCACTGCAGGTGAGTTTATGTGGTGGGCGTCTCCTTTGGCCAAGCGCTGGTTCAAGGTTTTTGGATAAGTGTTGGGGATTGGTTGTGGTGTTTTGTTTGGCCCATTGTGTGCTTCTTCCTGTGGCCTTCCTTGTTCATCTGTGTTATTTGTTACATGGTGGGGGCACGGCCTTGTCTTTCGTGGTCTTATCTTTGACACTCATTCCTTGACCGTTGTGCAGTGTCTGGCTGAGCCCTTCCACGTACATTGGCTTCTCTGTCTGTAGTAGGTCATGACTCTTTTCGGTCCCGCTTGCTGCCTGTCTTCTTCGTTCTTCATATTCCTTCAACACTCTTGTCCCTAGCTGCTGGTGTTTGGGTGGTCTTTCTGCTCTTTTCTTGTACTTTTCCGTTTTTTTCTCATTCTCTCCTACACATTGTTTTGTGTTTTAGTGTGTGCTTCTGGCTCTACCAATGCTAGGTTGGACTTTGTCCATGTTCAGTTCTCTGCTTTTGCACCGCCCCTGTGTTCAGTTCTGGTCCTAAGTTTTCACCTCCTTGTTTGACACCTCCAGCTTCTGGGTTGCCCTGTATGCAGGTGATTGTTGCTTCCGTTCTTCCACTCCTGCCCCTGCAGTTTCTTTTCGTTGGGCCGGGAGGTGCGAGATTTCAGGCCCTTGCTCCGGCTTTTTTCTTTGTTCCTTTTCGGGCGGTGCATTTTTGTTTTCGTGCGGTTCACGTTCTGGTTTGTTCTCCTCGTACCTTCCTTGGTATTGCGTGCTTCGTTCTTCCCTGCTGGGGCTGCGTTCGCCACTTCTGTGGGTTGTGGTGTCCTTGCTTTTCGCTTCGTTTCGGTTCGTGGTGCTCGCTTCCACGTTGGCTTCGGCCTACGACCTGGTTTTTCGTTTTTCATCCCAATTTTGTCCTTGCTGTTTGCGATGTCTGCGTTTCAACATTTTTCCTGCTAGCAGCTTCTGGTTGTCATCCGTTGTTGGGTTTGTTGGTCCTTCAGGGGGTCCCGGGGGTTTCCTTCCAGACGAGGCGTTTCTGCTTGGCCGGGTTGGTTCTTTCCCAGCTTGCTGGGTTTGGGTTTCATTTTTCCTGGCCTGTCCTGCCAGTTGGCATTTTCAAGATCTCGGGGTTTGACTTCTCACGAGTCTCACGTCGGTACCACAGTGTTTCCGATCTCCTGGCGACCTCGCAAGCATTGGGAAGTTTTCTGTACGGCAGACGTTCCATCTGGTTCCTTACCAGCTTGGATTTCCAGCTCTGCTTACTCAGTGTTCACACCCGATGTTTTCCTGTGACTCCGCCTCTTCCTGTGCTCGATCGGTCCGTGGCGGGGCTGGTTCGGTTTTGCCTGGTGTGTCTCACCTTCTGTTGGTGATCAGGTGGCTTCGTTGTTGGTGTCCCACCTGCGTGCTTCGTCTCAGCGGTGGTATGTTTTTTGGCGGTCCTTCCTTTTTCTTTTTGTCCCTTAGTAGATTTGCCGTTTTGTTGGCATGGTCTTGTTCTTCTCTTGTGGAGGTTCAGGGCCGTCATCTTGCCACATACGGTCACCTTGTCTCATGCGGCTCTGGAGGAGTCGCTCTGGGTTGCTTCAGTTTTGGCGTTTCCTCTGCACCAATTTGCGAGCTGTCTCTGGCGTGATTCACCTCCAGCCGGCTCTTGTGCCGCTTGAGCCGTCCTGGTTCTTGGATTGGGTGCTCTCTTCTCTTCTCGGTTTGTTGTGGCCCCTTTGGTTCTGGTTTATTTTCCAGATTTTGTTTGTTTGTTTTTTTGTTGGCGTTGGCCTCTGAGGGTCGGGTCGGGGTGCTTCATGCTCTCCTCCTGCGCCATGGTTTCGGCTCTTTTGGTTCTCCTGATAGGTTTGTTTCCTTGCAGCCGTCTCCTTATTTTCTGGCGAAGATTGACCCGGCTGCTTTCGGGGGGGGGGGGGGGGGGATCCTTGGGTTGTTGATGCTTGGTTGGTCTGGCAGGAAAGGTGGGGTGCATCATGTGTTGTGTTCGATTGCGGCACTTCGCCGTTCTTTGCGTGCCACGGCTGTCGTGACCACCGGGTTAGGTCCCTCTTGTTTTCGTCTTTGGGTAGAAGCCTCCGTCGGCTCCGGGGAGCCGACGAAGCTCCCCCCCAAGAAAACCAGTGTTGAATGTAATGAAACTCCATTTTGAGACCAGGAGGCTCCCCGGCAACCCACCCTCCCTCTGGTCGGCGTTTTTTTCGCGTGTTTTTGATATCCAGCCTCAGAACTGGGGTGTGGAAGGCTGGTGCAAGGGTCTGGGGCACCCCCTTTCCCCGCCCGGGGAGGGGGGAGCTGCGCAGACGTCGACGCGGCAACGTGTGACGTCATACTCATTTGCTCGTTTCTGTTTGGGGAGTTCTGTCCACTTGTTCGGCTTTTTGTAGCAAATTTCACCAGAATGGGTTTGTTTTGGGACGCCTACCTTTCTGGGTGCCTAGCCCGGTCGATGGCAGACATAGAATGCTTCCAACCACACGGGGGTTTTTATAGGCCATTACTCCTCGTGCCTCTGTGAGGGGGGCCAGGTTCTGGCTCGTGGTCCTCGGTAGGCTCACAGAATTCCATGCACATGACTGATGCCAAAGTCTGACATTAGCATTTCAGCCTGGATAGCTCCGGGAAGTCTCCGGGTCTCCCCCAGAAAATGGCGTTTCATTACATTCAACGTTGTGTTTTTTTCGGATGGGGGAGCTCGAATTATGACTATGCTCGAATACCCTGACTATGGCATTTTCCTTGTTCCTTTGCCAGACAGTATATTTTTGCCTTTGTGTGGTACACGTCCTGGGTAATTCTCCTCGTCTGTTACCCTGCTTTGCATGCGTCATTCTGCCCTGCTGGAGCTGGTTGCACTGCTTTTGCAGGGTCGCTGTTTTTCGCTTTGCGTCTCGCATGTCGGTTCATGGTGCTCGCTTCCTCATTGGCCTCTGCCTGGGCCCTGGCTCTTTTGTTTTCATCGCCATTTTGTCCTTGCTGTTTGCAGTGTCTCCGGTTCGGCTCATTCGGCAAGCAGCAGCTTCTCGTTGTCATCCGTTATTGGCCTTGTTGGTCCTTTCAGGGTCCTGGGGGGGGAGGGGCAGGGTTTGTTGATTCTTTCCCAGCTCGCTGGGTTTGGGTTTGCGGTTTCCTGCCAGACATTCCTTCTGGTTCCTTGCCAGTCTTGGTATCGGTCGCTGCTTGCTCGGTGTCCGAACAAAGGGGTTTTCCCCCAGCTCCGTGTCTTATAATAATAATAATAATAATAATAATAATATTAATCATAATAACAATAATAGTAATAATAATATTTTTAGGAAAAGTACATACATAGTTGCAGTTACAGTACAAACATTCTGTTTGATTTAAAGATAGAGATAGTACATACAATACCTAAAGCCACTAATACGCATAGCGTTTCGGGCAAGGTGAGGTGGGGAAAAAAACACTTGGTCTAAAACTTCTCCTCTCCTGTTCTCCACGGATCTTCCGTTTTGGGACTTTTGACTAGAGTTTCACACCATCTTTGGTGATCAGGTGGCTTCGTTGATGGTGTCCCACCTGCGTGCTTCGTCTCGGCTGTGGTATGGGGTTGTGCTGGCAGTCCTTCCTTTTCTTTTTGTCTCTTCGTAAGTATCCTGTGGATTTTGTTGACGTGGTTTTGTCCTTCTCTCCTGGGGGTTTGGGACTGTTGCCTTGTCTCGTGCGGCACTGGCGGAGCCGCTATTGTTTGCTTTTGGTTTTGATATTCCTTCTGCACCATTGTACAGGTTTCTCAGGCATTGTTTGCCTCAGGCCTGCTCATGCGCCGCCTGTGCCATCCTGGTCTTTCGCTGGTGTGTTCTTGTCTCGGTCTTTGACTTGGTTTGTTGTGGCCCCTTTGGTTCAGGTTTGTTTCTCCGAAGCTCTTTCCTGTTCATATGCAGTCGTCTCGTTCTTTTCTGGCGAGGAATGAGTCTACTGCTTTCTGGAGGGAGCCTTGGGTAGTTGTTGCTTGGTTGGTTAGGCCGAGGGTGCATCTTGTGTTGTGTCTGGTCGTGGCCCTCCGCCGTTATTCGTGCGCTACGGCTTCTGTGTCTGGGGACGCACTTTGAGTTGATCCAGTTTCTCTTCTTCCCTGTTCACAGGTACGGGTCTCTAAGGTCATCCGTAGAGTTATTACGTCAAGACAGCCTGCGATCTATCCCCCCTGCCCTTGACGTTAGTAAGTTTGCTGCTCTTGCTCCTGTCATTGGTAACATGCCCTGGGCTGACATTCGGGCACAGGGTTTTTGGCGGTTGAACAGGATCCTGGCTGCACGCCACCTCGTTAATATTCCTGGACCTAGTAGGGCCTGTGTTGCTTGCGTCGGCGGCTGCGGCCTGTCTCGACTTCGAGTTGAGGTGTGGAGTACCGACCGCCTCCCGGGTAAGTCCCCTTCTTTATTTTGTCTTTGGTGAACTAGTTCCGAGGAGCCATATGTGTGATGTCATGCAAACGAGCATGACATCACACGGGCCGTGCTGCATGTCTACGCTGCTCCCCCTTCCCGCAGGGGAAAGGGGGAGTCCCCAGACCCCCACGCTGGTGATCCACCCATCAGTTCCTCGGCTGATGTGAGATTGCATGGTCGTGTGGCTCCAGCTCCAGATTCTCTGCGTTGTGCTGTGCCTTGGGTCCAGTACTGCTCTTATGGTGGCGTGTGAGCTGGGAGTGATATTCACATCTTAGAGGTCCCTTCCCTGAGTGCCCTGTATGTTCCGCCCTTGGTGCTTGGGGGTTCTCTTCCACAAATCACCTTGGGTCTGCCTCTGTTGGTCTTTTGCTGCTCGATGATTGACAGCCCCGAGTGTTTTGTGAGGTTCCCTTCCTTGTTTACTTTGGGCTAAGTGGTAGTTTTTGCACTGATAGAGGTACATAGTACTGCGTAGCTAGTTTCACCTATAACAGCAGCCGGCTCTGTTCCTCCTGGATACGTTGTCCTCTTGCAGGGTTTTTCTTTTCAGTTTTATTTCTGCTTGTTGGGGTGGGGGAGGGTCTGCATTTGTTTCCCTTAGCCCCTGTTCTATTAGGGTTTGACTTTGTTTTTCAGTGATACCCCTTGCTTGGCACCCGTGAGTGGACACGTCCCGGGTGTTCAGCTTTAGCAGTTTGGTTGCTAGTTTTGGGCGCCGGTTTGCAGTACCCTGAATGGGCTCACCCTTATGTATTACCCCAAAGCGGGCTTACTCTTAGGTATTACCCTAAATCGAGAGGGGACCCAAGGGTCCCCTCTCACTTTGTGCGGGTTTGAGGGTTGCTCTGTCACCTTGTCTCAGGGCGACGATCACTGTTTTTGCCTTCATCATACTGCCTGTTGGGTCGGTGACACCTTCGACCCATAGTCCTGCGAGCAGTGTTGTTTGTTTGTGATTGAATTCACCCAGTCTGATGATGATATTATTCAGGTGCAGGCAGCTCGCGCGTTGAATGCTCGATTTAGGTTGCTGCAACGTGCTAAGTTAGTTGCTTCCCCGGATGCCCCGAGGCTGCCCCGCTTTGCTTATAGGGAACCGGAATTGGGGGTGTTGGTCGCTTTGGCCTTGGTTCAGTTCACACCCCCCTCGTTCTTCCCGTGCTGTGGTTCGTTCTGTTCCCTCTCCCCCTCCCACTGCTTCCGGCTCCTAAGCGTCTGAGGGCTTTGGGATCGGTGCAGGGTTATGAGATTTCTGAGACTCTGGCAGTTTCGGGGGTTGCCCATTCCGGGGTGGTGACAGAGGCATTCGAGTTGGTTACTCCAGCCATAGCTCCGGGGTCTGACCAGTGGGCCCCTTCTCTTCCCGCTTTTTCGGCCGCCCCAGCTTTTTCTTGTGAGGCCTGGGCTTTGGAGGATGACTCGCCCCACCAGGGCCTGATGTGGAGGTTCCCAGGATTGGGGAGGAGCTAACTTGGGGGCCTTGAGCCTCGTTGGACCCCGCCTGGGTTTTCCGATCTTCAGAGCGGTGCTTACGGTTACAAGGAGTGGGGTTTTCCTTCCCCCCCCCCCTCTGCATACGAGTTAAATTTGTGTTTGGCTCCTCCCCGGGTTCGTTTCCATAATCCTGCAGGTCCTTCAGTTCTGTCTTTCCGGAGGTTTTCGGCTTCCCATGTTTCGCCTACTGAGGTGCGGGCAGCCATTGCAGCTTACCTCCTGCGCGACCCGGAATATGTCTCTATAATGGATCCCTCTTCCTTGAGGTTTGAGTCTGTTTATATACAGTACTGGATTCGTTATGAGGTTCTAGAGTCGTTCTGTCTAGCGGACTGCCCGTTGTTGTCGTTGGATGCTTGGGGTACTTTCTGTCATACCCGCACTCTTGAGTAGCATGAGGCGTTGACTGTGGTCCAGGTTTACCTGGAGGGGGGGGGCGGCTTTGAGTACTTTAATGAGTGCTTGTTCTCTCTGGGCCCTTCTGCGGGATGTGGGCACGATTCAGCTTCACGTGCATGTTCCTTCCCTGTTGACTGCACTTGTGGCTGAGGACTTGTGTGCTTGTGGCTTGCTGGCTTCGGTCTTGCGTTTCTTTTCCCTCCTGGAGCTGTCTTCGGATTGGCTTGTGGAGGATGTAGAGGCGTTTGGGGCCGTTCCTGGGTCTGGTGCCTTGGTCTCGGCTGTTCATGAGCCATCTGCGATGCTGAAGCTGTTTACATCGATCTTGCAGGATGCGCTGTCGGGGTTTTTCGCTGCATGTCTCACGTGTCAGCAGGTTGTGCTCGCTTCCTCCTTGGAATCCATTTGGGCGCTGGCTCTTAGGTTGTCTTCGCCCTTTTGTCCTTTGCTGTTTGTGAACTCTGCAGTCAAACAGTATATGCAAGTGGCTTCTTCCAGCTATCGTCCGATTTCAGAATTGTTGGTTCTCTGTGGGTCCCCATGTGGGTTCCTTCCGGAAGGGTCGTGCCAGGGCTCAGGGGGTTCCATTCGTCGTGGTAGGCCACAGGTACCAATTTCGGAGCCGACGCTGCCTTCGAAACCATCTGCGTCTGGTTGGCACAGTGATCGCTCTGTGCACAGGTCAGGTTCTTGTAAGGGGCATCGGCCTTCTCCTGCGCTCTGTTGGATCGTCTTGGAGTGGGTGCATTTTGGCGTGATTGAAACGACGACGTCTCTCAGGTGGGTGTCCCGCCCGTTTTCAGTTCCGAAACGGGACTGTGCGGATCTGCGGTTCATTCTTTACTTGTCCCATCTGAACCCGTGTGTTTCTTGCCCTTCCTTTCAGATGACCACTTTGTCCCAGGTCTGGCTTCTGTTGGGGCCGGGTGCTTGGTGTCCCTGGACCTCAAGGACACGTATTGGCACGTCCTGATTCATCCAGGGTTCAGGGATTGAGTTGGTTTCGTGGTGGGGCATTAAAAGTTACCACTTTCGTTGTCTACCTTTCGGGTTGAATCTACCTTTCAGGTTGAATCCTGCACCTGGCGGAGGTCCCATCTGGTTCCCTTCCAGGTTCGGACCTGGTTTGATCTTGTGTGAGACTCTCTGACCGCTTCCTTGTCTCTTCTTCCAGAGTCCTACGGCTGTGGTCCCACATGTGCTCTTTTCTGGGGGGCTCCTGAGTCATCTGGTGGTTGCTTGAGGGTTTGTGCGGGAGCCTGTACTTTGCGATGATGGTCTACCCAATGGGTCGGGTTTGGTTTCGTTGGCTGTTTTGGTTCCTTCGGGGATGTCCCTTCCACCTCTCTAGCGATCGCTGAGTTCGACCCCTGGGAGCCTTGCATCGCCGGCTTTCTCTTCGTTTTTTTGGGGGTTCAGTGCCTTGGCACCTACCCGAGCCCCTCGCTCGTTGTGTCATTTCTTGGACGATGGATGAGTTGTCTCTCAGCAGGGGCTTTGTGACCAGTGCTCAGTGCTCACCAGGCCGGCCAGGGGCAGTGGGGACTGTCCTTCCATCTGCCCCACAGCACAGTGTGGGAGTTTGCAGGGGGTGTGGTTTTCGCTTTGAAGGGTTCGGGTTGCCCATGGATCGACAATCTGGCACCATTTGGGCTGCTCTCCGGAGGTTTATTGCCTGAACCGAGGGGGGTTCGATGAGGTCCTTGGCTCTTTGGGGCTGGTCGCTTTGGGAAACTCGTTTGCCGAGTTCTCAGGGTTTGGCTCTCCTGGCGGTTCACGTTCGGAGGGTGTCTAACATCCTTGTGGATGGCCTGAACCAGTTCATTCCTCTGTCCACAGAATGTACGGTCTATGCCGACTCCTTTATTTGGCTGTGCCGGACATTCGGGCGTGTATACGCCAGTATGCGTGGTGCCCTTTTCTGAATGTGAGGCCATCGGGGTCGACTGTTGATCCAAGTACTAGCTCGCTTGGAAGGCAGAGAAGTCGTCTTAGTCCTATGGTGGCAGGCCCTGCCTTAATTACAGGCGCTGCTTGCTTGGTGTCCGAACCCGGAGGTTTTCCCGTTGCTCTGCCTCTGTCAGCAGAATGGTCTGGTCCGTTACGAGATTGGTTTGTTCTTCTTCTCAGGTCTTCATATTTGGTCTTTTTGACTTGAGTCTATCACCATCTGTATGTTGATCAGGTTGCTTCTTTGATGTTGTCCCACCAGCAGGCTTCGTTTCGGTGGCAGTATGAAGTTTCCTGGCTTTTTCTCTTCATCATTGTACTTCGCTTTCTGTTAAGGTTGTTTTCTTCTTTCTCTCGAGGCGGTTTCAGGAACGTTATCTTAGGCCATATACTGTACTGTTGCCTCGTATCGAGCAGCGTTGGCGGAGCCACTGCAGCTTGCTTTCGGTATTGATGTTACTTCTGCACCGATTCGCCACCGTAGTGGCGTGGTGTAATAGCCTGGTGTAGTAGTGTGGTGTAGTGGCATGGTGTAGTGACGTGGTGTAGTGGCATGGTGTAGTGGCGTGGTGTAGTGGCATGGTGTAGTGACGTGGTGTAGTGGCATGGTGTAGTGGCGTGGTGTAGTAGCCTGGTGTAGTAGCCTGGTGGTGGTGTTGTGTAGTGGCGTGTAGGGTTGTGTAGGGGCGTGTAATGGAGTGTAGTGGCATGTAGTGGCGTGTAGGGTTATGTAGGGGTGTGTAGGAGCATGGTGTTGTGGCGTGTAGGGGTGTGTATGGGCGTGTAGTGGCATGTAGGGGCGTGCAGGGTTGTGTAGTGGCGTTTAGGGGCGTATAAGGGCATGTAGTGGCATGCAGGGTTGTGTAGTGGCATCTAGGGGCGTGTAGGGTTGTGTAGGGGCGTGTGTTGGCACAGTGTTGTGGCGTTTAGTGGCGTGTAGGGGTGTGTTGTGGCATATAGTGGCGTGTAGGGGCATGTAGTGGTGTGTCTAGCCGTGTAGGAGCAGGGCCCTTGTGTTCACAAAACGAGGCCTAAAGGTAGACTGAGGGGTGGCCTCTGGAGGTCCCGTGGCAATGTTAGAAGTCTCAAACTATACCTCAACATTATAGCATCTGAATTCAGAAATATTTCCATCAATTTTTAAATTTTTAAACGTGTAATAATATTACGGCATTTACATGTCTTAATTCCTTGCTGCATATTTATGACGTTTTTTTATATATACAACATTTCGTTTCATAATTTGAAAGCTCTCTCTAGTGTTCAGACACGGTCACCGCGATGACCGTTATGGTCCTGACTACACCGCTCATGTGTACCCAGGTGCACACACACACACACACATGCCCCTCTTCCCATTCCTCCTCATCCCCTTTCTCTCACCCCTTCTCTTTCCCCCTCCTCCTCATCCCCCTCCCTTTCTTACCCCCCTTCTCTTACCCCTACCCCCTCCTCATCCTCCTTCTCTTTCCCCTCCTCTTCCCCTTCTCTTCCCACTTCTTCCTCATCCCCGTTCTCTTACCCCTCCGCTCTTCCCCCCTTCTCCTACCCCCGTCCTTACGCCCCCCCCTTTTCTCTCTCCTCCCTTCCTCTTCCTCTTCCTCACTCATCCCCTTCTGCCTTATCCTTCTCTTTCCACTTCCCTCTTTCCCTCCTTCTCTTCCTCCTTCCTCCTCATCCCCCCTTCTCTTACCCCTCGCCCCTCTCCCTTCCTCTTCCCCCTACCCTATCCCACTCCTCTTCCCCTTCCTTCTCATCCCCCTTCTCTCACTTCTTCTCCTCTTCGCCCTCCCCCTCTTACCTCTACTACTTCTACCCCTGCCGTTCTCCCCCCTCCTCTTCTACTCCGTCACCTAATTCCCCCCCCTCCCCGACGTCCTCCTCCTTGCACCTTCTCCTTCCCCCTCTTCCTCCCTCCTCCTAGACCTACTCCTTCCTCCTCTACCTCATCCTCCTTCCTCCTCTGCCTCGACCTCCTGCTCCGCTGCCTCTTCCTCCTCCTCCCTCTTCCTTGCCCTCATCCTCCTTCCTCCTCGCCCTCCTTCTCCTCCTCCTTTCTCTTCACCATCCTCCTTACTCCTCGCCCTCCTCCTCCTTCCTCCTCGCCCTCCTCCTCTTTCCACCTTGCCTTCCTCCTTCCTCCTTGACCTCCTATTCCTCCTTCCTCCTCTCCCTCCTCCTCCCTAAGTGGAGTATGGATGCACTTTCATACTCCCCTTCTCCTCCTCTTCCTTGATTTCTGTAGTTCTGAGGTGTTGGTGAGTTGTATTCACCTACATGTACTCCCGTATTTGCTCTCATGCAGTTGTACTCGCCTAGTTCTTCTCAGGCAGTTGTTCTCACCTACTTGTAAGTAGTAGGGATGAAGGCGTATGGGCCCTATTTTTTCTGGGAAAAAGGGCCGATATGTCACACCAGATTCACCGAACTTTGGAAAAAGGGCGGATTTAGAGTTAAAGGTTTCTTATGGGAAAAATAATTTCTGAGATATTAGAAGTTTGTTAAGGATTTCTTATGAGGAAAATATGTCCATAGAAGTTTGTTAAGAGTTCATATGAGAAAATAATTTCCGAGATCTTAAAAGTTTATTAAGAGTTCTTATGAGAAAAATATGTTCAAAGAAGATCGTTAAGAGATCTTATAGGAGAAATAATTTCAGAATTCTTACCGAGAATAAAAGTCATAAACAGTTATTTTAGACTGTATTCATTTAAGTAGAATTCTTACTTAGAAACGAGTATGTCTGTATAACTAAAACTGTAGCTTTAGAAAGCTCCATGAGACGTCATTAATTATCCAGCCATCTCCTCCCACGCCCACCCCTACCTACCTCCCACCCCCCTCCCCCTTCCCGCCCAACCTCATCGTCGCCTGTTCCAACCTCACACCCTCCTGCCAAACGCCGCCACCAACTCACCGCTGTAATCTTATCTTAACCGTCGCTTCCCTTGTCTCGACCTGTTACCTTACCCCCTTTCAATCATAATTCCGTATAACTATTTTAGACATCGTAATGTTAGTTCCTTTACATTAAACGAGTTAGTTTTACACAAATCAACCGAGTCAGTAAGCAAGTTCTAGCTCCTGTCCCTGCTTAAGTCCCCTGTCGTATATTAAATACTAACAGTCCAATCCCCCTAAAATTTTAAACAGTCTTTCTTTCAGACATAGTAAATCAAATCAATTCAGTAGAGAAGCTCCAGCTCCTGTCCTCCCGCTATAGTTCCCTCTCATATCTTCGTTAATACCTAACCAATCCCCTGAAATTTTAAACAGTCATTTTTCAGACATAGTTAAATACAATAATTTAGTTAACAAGCTCCAGTTCCTTTCCCCGCCTTAAATTATCCCCGTAACTTCTTTACTAACAGTCCAATCCCCTAAAATTTTAAATAGTCATATTTTGTATGTATTAAAATAAATCATGTCAGTAAGCAAGTTCTAGCTCCTGTCCCCGCCTTAGTTTATCCCTGTAACTTCTTTACTAACAGTCCAATCACCCTAAAATTTTATTCCGTCATATTTCAAATGTAGTACAATATAGTAATTTAGTTACCGAGCTCCAGCTCGTGTCGTAAGTCTTAGTTCTCTCGCACATCTTCGTTGATAACCCATTAATATTCATAAAATTTAAACCCGATATACTTCTAACTGAGTAAGTAAAGATAACACATTTACCGAACTCTAGCTCTTGTCCTCCGCCTTAGCTCTCTCGCGTATCTTCGTAAATAACCCATCAATTTTCCTGAAATTTTTACCATAGTTATTTCAGACATAGTAAATAGGTTCCAAAAATTATCAAACTCTAGCTCTTGTCCCCCACCTTAGTTCATTTGTACAAGTTCTTTAAAAACCAACCAATTTTCCCGAAATTAAATTTACTTCAAACGCAGTAAATCAATTCAAAACAGTTAACGAGCTCCAGCTCTCGTCCCCCACCTTAGTTCTTTCTCGTATCTTCGTAAATAACCAATAAATTTTCCTAAAATTTATAACTGCTATATTTCAGACACAGTAAATAAAGCCAGTGCAGTTACCGAGTTTCAACTCTCGTTCTCTGCTTAGCTCATTTGTACATGTTCTTTATTAACAGACCAAATCCCCTGAGATTTAAGATCACTATATTTCTAACGTAGTAAAATAAATCAAGACATTAACCGAGTTTCAGCTCATGTCCTCCACCTTAGTTCAATGTTCATCAAATTAATTCAGATCAAGGCCTTCTGCAGTCTATCAAAGTAAACAACATGTCCATTAATACCCTTTTTTTTTACCCTAATAAGCAATAATCACACTGTCAAAAATCACACCGTACCCTTTCCATCCCTTACCCCACCCGCTCCCTTAACTTTTCAACTTATCAGAACCTTCAATAATCCTAATGTATTTGTATATTTTCTCTATATTGTCTGTGCTCTTCACATTTTCTTCCATGTTTTCTGTATCCACTCCATGTTCTACAAAATGTTCACAGCATGTTCAGTTCATATTTTTCACCAGTTTCTCCATATTTTTCTGTAATCTTTGTAGTCTCATAATGTTCTCAGCACATTAAAATCATATTTTTCTATGTTCTTTACCATGTTTATGTTCTCTGCAAGTTCATATTCCCCGCATGTTCACTGTGCTCATCACCTTCACTTACATATTCCCCCGCCTATTCATCATGTTCATCACCTTCACTTAAATGTTCTCTGTTTTTAGTATATTCCCCATATGTTCACTTGGTTTATTAGCCTTATAATATTTTCATGTTCTCTGCAAGTTCATATTCCCCACATGTTCACTGTGTTCATCACCTTCACTTACATGTTCTCTGTGTTTTTAGTATATTCCCCATATGTTCACTTTGTTTATTAGCTTTATCATATTTTCATGTTCTCTGCAAGTTCATATTCCCTACAAGTCCACTGCCTTCAACATATTCTCTTACATGTTCTTTAGGATCAAACTTTTCTCATTTTAACTAAAAGTATTCATCAATCAACTGAAATAGTTATTTTCATCATGTTTTCTGTTCGTTTCTTAACTAAAATAACACTTCTCTCAACTGAAAATAGTCAAGTTTAGCCAACACCGTTCTTAACTAAAGTAACCTTTCACTTCGCTACAAATAGTCAAATGTAACTTCGTTCAATACCGTTCTTAACAGCCATTATGTTTTGTCAAGTAAGAAAAAATAACCAAAGATATCTTTCGTCGCTGTTCTTAACTGGCATTATACTTTGTGGAGCACAAAAAATAGTCTCTGTCATCATATTTTCTTGTCTTTCCTCAACTAAAAATAGTCAAATGGAACATCATTCTACACTTTTGTAACTAAAAGTATACTTTAATGAGTAAGAAAAAGAGTCAAAGGTAGTCTTCGAGACGCCAAAGACACTCTCAGAGAGACCAAAGTTACTCTTCAAGAAATCAAAGACACTCTTTGATACATCAAGGACACAATCAAAGACACTCAAATTCGTCAAAATACTACACATGTCCGCAAAAGTTATTCTCAGAGTTATCAAAAGTTTATCTCAGACATCTTCATCCATAAAAGTTATTCTCAGAGACATCTAAAGTTATTCTCAGACATCAAAGTTATTCTCAGAGATATCAGAGTCATCAAAAGTTATTCTCAGAACTACCAAAAGTTATTCTCAGAGTCATCGAAGGTAATCTTTAACTCACTCTCGTTCATCAAAAGCTGTTCTCTAAGACATCAAAGTTATTCTCAGAGTTATCCAAAGATATTCTTGTAACACGGGGAGGGGGTTCTCGAAAGATCTTCCCTACCTATTCCCCCTCTACCTGTATTCTTACTTTGTTCTCTATACTAAGGGACCCCAAAACTTTTACTAAAGCCGACTCCACGCCACGTGGTCCTAAGACGATTGACCGACTTAGGATTCTACAACCCATATGACGTGACATAGGCTTTGAGCAAAACCCTAGAGTCGCCTCCGCCGCCACCACCAGACCAGTAACACTGAGCAATGATCGAGGTCTGGATCGATCATGCTAATTAATCAACCTTGGGGCTTGATCCCCACTAGTAGCTTATAACCTCAGTTCTTTGGTGTGGAATTAATTCACAATCAACGGTAAAGATGACTTCTGATTTGGTGTTAGAATCGGCACCCAATTCAACTCTGCCTCGTAGGGACCACGTGACCAGGACAAGTCCACATAAATATAACATACACATGGAAATAATAAAAATGCAAATTTACTAGCTATTAATTTATTAAAAGAAAAACTAAAACAAAATCTAACGATGAGCACTCCCTATCAATCTACCACTCCCTATTTGGCAATGAATTGGCTATCCCTATAAATAACAATAGCAACTATACCTCTATGTTGACCAGCTCAGATGTTGGGGCTGGTCTTGGGGGCGAGGTAAGATGGTTGACCTCTCCCAGTTGATCTTTGATCCCACACTAATCTGTCCTCTCTCTGATGCTCCAGGAGCCCAGAGCAGAGTATTGTTCTGCATCGCTTACCAAGTTACATAGCAAGGTTTAAGTTATAACAATTAACCTCTGTTGTACTTAATTGATCCAGACTGGTTGAATTATTTTACTGAAGTTAAATTACACAAGCATCTAACGGCAGAGCTGTTCCCGATCACCAAATGGCTATTTAACCTTTTAGAAATTACTGAATGAGGAAACTGTTGACCTGTGACCGCCAGGTCGCTGAGGTCACTTCCGCGCTACTGCCTAGTTCTGGCTTCGTGACGTCACTGATGGTGACTTAACTCAAGTCTCCTAATATTTAGAATACTCTTGGTACTATAACCAGGAATATTATACAATACCATTTTAATACAAAATGAATAAAGGCTAATTTCTCTAAATAAGTGAATACTATAGAATAGTTCATTATACAAAACTATGAACAAAGATGTCCGCCATTTTGTGACTCAAACTTGCTAATCCCCAGAGGAATGCGCGTTGGTCAGGTCAGGTCAGGTCCCTACACGAAACTTCTGGAACCTTCTGGATAATTCTTACAACAGCATAGTTTGTTACATTCTCATGTCCTCAAATGTTAATCTCGGTCATCAAAGTTGTTTTGTAAGATATCTTCTGTAATGTTCTGTAAGATTGTTCTGTAAGATATAAGTTATTCTCAGAGTCATCAAAGGTAATCTCTAACTCATCTTCGTTCATCAAAGTTATTCTCTAAGACATCAATCTTGTTCTATAAGACATAAAAAGTCATTCTCTATCGCATCAAAAGTTATTCTCAGAGTCTTCAAAATACTTCTCATGTTCTCAAAAGTCATTCTCAAAGACATCAAAGATATTCTGAGTCATGAAAAGGTATTCTCTAAGTCACCTTCGTTCATCAAAGTTATTCTCTAAGACATTAATGTTGTTCTCTAAGACAAAAAGTTATTCTCTATGTCATCAAAAGTTAATCTCTGAGCTATCAAAAATACTACTCATGTTCTCAAGTCATTCTCAAAGTCATCAAAGATATTCTCAGAGTCATCAAAGGTAATCTCTAATTCACATTCGTTCATCATAGTCATTCTCTAAGTCATCAAAGTTGTTCTCTAAGACATCAAAGTCATTCTCAGAATCATCAAAAGTTATTCTCAGTCATAAAAGTTATTCCCAGAGACATTAAAAATTAATCTCAGTCATCAAAAAGTTAATTTAAGTCATCAAATGTTATTCTCTAAGTAACCTTTCGTTCATCAGAAAAGCTTTCTAAGACATCTTCGTTCATCAAAGTTATTCTCAGTCATCAAATGTAATCTCTAACTCACCTTCGTTCATCAAAAGTTGTTCTCTAAGACACCCTCGTTCATCAAAGAATCTCTCCTTCTACCATCAAGTTATTCTTTAAGACATCAATGTTATTCTCTAAGACATCTTCAGTCATAAAATTTCTCTCCAAAATGTAACTAGTTCAGCTTTTCATATCAAACTTACATTTCTGTTAAATATATATTTTCTTAAGACACTTTACCTTTAAAACTGTTCTCTGAACAACAATGCATAAACCTACCTAACCTATCCCCCCATCTAATGTTACTTACCTAACATAACATTTTCTAAACCTAACCAAGCTTATGTTACGTACTCCTAGCAGAATACGTATATAAATTTAAAATAACATTTTTTGTTCTATTATATCATTGCCTGTATATGTACACACATTGTGTTTTTGGTAAATTATCGTGTGGTGTGGCAGCGTCAGTGGAGACAGGAGCCCGGTTGCTTTGCACACGTCTAATACCTGTTAAATTCGGGAAAGCTGGACCTGTTCAGTTGGGAGTTCCAGATGTCACTTTTATTTAGTTTAGGTAATTGTTTATTTTCTGCAATTAAACAGGTGGCATTGTACTTATATATTTTGTAAGTAACTATTATCTGTAATTTGCATTCTTGTGTGTTTTGAGAACAAGTGGTTGTTCAATTAGTTTTAAATATGAAAAAAGTCCTTAGTTTCCATCCCTCATCCTGGGACGAGGCAGACGGGAGAGAATTAGGGGTAAGCGACAGAGCGAGAGTCAGTAGCTGAACGGGACTCGATGGAGTAACATGTGGGAGATAAGTCTGTTACTTCTTGTTGTGCCATATTTTATTATACTATATTAGGAGAAGGACAATACCTTTTGTTTGTTGTATAAGTTAACTTGACCATCTGTGTTTTTATATTATACTGTCTTGAATATATATATCTATATAATATTTTGTATCTATTCTTCAGTCCTAAAGGAAGATTTTTATTTATGTGCTCATTACTTATCAAGGGGTTATACTGGTGACCCGCTTTAGAGAGCAGCAGTGGTATCCCTAGACGTAATTAAAGCTTGGCTGCTGTAGGGTCACGAGCCATAATGAACGATAGGTAACAAGAGTTATGGGGGCCTGTGCCGGGAAATATTGTTCCCACTTAACCTTAATTAGGCTAATCTAACCTTGCCTTCCTAGGTACCAGTGTGTTAAGTGTCTGTGTGTTTCTTAAGAAATATTCCATGTGCCAAGCAAGCTTTCCTGTGTGTCAAGTAACAACGTTTCACGATTTTGAGGTAAGTCATCTTATATATTTTGTTTGTGCAGTGAGGCCAAGCGAATTTTCAGTGTGGTGACAATTTTACAGTGAAGTGTAGTGCAGTGCCATTGTTTTTAATTATTGTTGTGAATCAAGTGCCATGTGTTAGTAACGATGGAGGAGAAAGTTGCAGCGTTGGTGGCTCACCCAGACTTTGAAGGGATTAAGAGCCTTAAAAAGACTGAGTTAATACAAATGGCAAATCATTTGGATTTGATCGCCAACAATAGAATGGTTAAAGCCCAAATATTGAAAGTCATTGTGACACATTTTGTTGAGAATGGAGAGTTAGATGAAGAAATTCTAGAAGAGTTAAGAGAGGAGTCGAGTGATCAGATGACGTTAAAGCGTCTTGAGTTAGAAGCTCGCCAATTAGAGCTTGAAGCTCAAAAAGAACAGAGAATATTAGAACTTGAAGCTCAAAAAGAACAGCAAATATTAGAGGCTGAAGCTCAGCAGAGGGAGCTTGAGACTAGACGTTTAGAAATTGAGGCACAGTTGCAAATAGAAGCCACAAAGAAGCAACAAGCCGAGGAATAAACTAGGCAATTAGAGATTCAACAACAAATGGCTGACACTAACTTCAGGCTTGAATCACAGCGTATGGCAGCTGGGCATGGAAATACTAGTAATGTTTCAATAAATAGTGATAATAATCCCATAAGGATGAATAAGTATATAGAGTTACCCAAGTTCAATGAGGAGGATCCTGAGGTTTTCTTTGCCCATTTTTATAAAATTGCCATCAGTATGAACTGGCCAAGGGATCAGTGGGTAGCCATTATGCAGTCTCAATTTAAGGGGCGTAGTCAGGAGGTTTTTACATCCCTACCTGACGCCCATAGCTTTGATTACGAATTTGTAAAGAAAAGCATCTTAAATGCATACCAAATAAATCCAGAGGCACACAGGCAAAAGTTTCGGAACCTAAGGAGGATAAGTGATCAGACAATAGCAGATTTTACTCGTCAGAAGACGAATTTTTGCAACAGATGGTTAAAGTCACTTTCAGTCACTGACTTTGATGCTCTAAAGAATCTTCTTATAATGGAAGAAGTATTGTCATGTCTCCCAGACCAGTTGTCTACTTTTATGGCAGAACAAAAGAATGTAACAGACATTTATGAGCTGTCAAAGCTCGCGGATGAGCATGAGTTGTTGACTAAGGCCCAGTTTACGGCCACTTCATCTAAGTCTAGTCGTAGAGTAAATTATAATGCTCCCCGAACTCCTTATCAGAATCCATCCCGTCCTAGTGCTCCAGTTACTCCCATGAGCTCTTCTCTTACAAAACCTAACCCTGCTACTTCATTGTCAGGAATGTCAAATAATAATAAGGTTATTTCTAAACCTACAGTTGGTTCTACCAGTGTGTCCACTGTAAGGTCTTGTTCCCATTGTAAGAGAAAAGGCCATGGAATTAATTCATGTTTTATATTGCACCCTGAGTTACGACCAACTGGTCTCATTTATTGCAGAGGTGTGCAAAATAAACTTACTAATAAACATGTATCTGTAAACCCCAATTGGGTGAAACAGTATTCACCATATATGTCTTCAGGTGAAGTTTTGTGTATTAATGGGAAGTAGAAGCCAGTGGTTATTCTTCGTGATACAGGTGCATCCCAAACCATAATTTCATCCAGTATTCTTTCTGATGTTGAAAAGAGAGATACTGGAAAGTTTGTTGTTCTTCAGAGTGTTGCAGGATGTAAAACTGTACCTCTAATAGACATTATTTCAGATCCACCATTACACCAAGTTTATGCACTGTGGGTGTTAGTACACAGTTGCCCATCCCAGGTGTGGATGTTATATTGGGTAATGATGTGGCCATAAATCATGTTGTGGGTGAGAATGATCCCCGTTTGTATAAACAGCCAGTTGCAGACCATGTTTTTTCTGCCTGTGCTGAAGTTAGTTCTATGAATGAACCTGTTGTAGAAGATGGTTTTGTCCATTCTACCTGTGCTGATGTCAGTACTAATATAAATCCAGTTGTCAGTTCTGATGTTGTTACTCAAGCATTTGTTCCAGTAACCAGTACCCCTTCAGTGGAGAAGTGGGATGTGGTTGTTCCAGATTCCTGTGTGGCCGATTTAGTTGTTGAGAGTAACCCTGATACTATGACTCTGTTTTATTCCAATAAATTGGGAAAGGATGTCCATGTACCATTGTCTTGCCCGCTCACTAAGAACGTTGTGCCAGGAGTTGAGAGAAACTTAAATGCCACGACTCTGTATTCCAGCCAAGTGAATGGTTTAGGACAAGATGTTGGGTTGGCAGAAGTATTCCAGCTCACTCCAAGTTTAGAATCAGTTGTCGAGAGTAAGTCTGTTGTAGAGGCCCCGCCTCACCCTAGTCAAGGTGATATAATAGGGGAGGAGGTCAAACTACCTGTTACTTGCCCGCTCGTTTCAGATTCCCTTCATTTATGTGCATTGAGTAGAACTGACCCTAAGATTTCAGAGAGAAGCAAGGAGACAGTCTGTACTGTAGATGCAGTTTTGGAGAGCGTGGGAAAGCAGCCAGAGGATCAGCTTCTGTTGAGTAGATGGAGACCCATTGAGCCTCCCTCTTCAGTTGTCTGTGAGGATGTGACCCAGCTTGGTAGTGATATTATTGATTGTGAGCAGACAGTACTCCGAGCAGCTCCAGAAGTCATGGGAGGAACTTTTGGTAAAATCATTGAGAGTGGTAAGGTAGCATTTGGATCTAAGTTGCGGAGTTGTGATTCTTATTCTATGTGGAGTAAGTATTTCTCATTGTGTACATTGAGTCAGAGTGTGTGTAGGATGTTGAAGTCTACTTTTATTCTGCAGGAGCCATTTTCTTGTGAAGTAATGGACTGTGGGACATATTTGTCAAGCCTTGTGGTTGAGCAGAGAGAGTTTACTCAAGTAGGTTGTGCATCCAGTTCTGAGGAAGTGGTGAGTTATGCTAGAGCAGTGTCTCTATATTCAGATCCAATTAATTTTAATACACGAGTGATAAAAGTGTATGTTCCACTTAAGTGTGGTGTTGACTTTCAGAGTCATATTGGAGTTGATTTTCAGAGTCATATTGTGGGTGAAGGATTAAATCATACTGGGGAGCAGATGTTTGAGGCTCCAGGTGTGTATTTCAAGTTGGAGGATAAGGTTATCCTACCGAGAGTTAATCATTGTGAAGGGTTACAGATTATCCTTGGGTGTTTCCCAGGTAATCTGCTGTTCATCTTCAAGATGTTAAGACCCTTAAACCTCTTGGTTGATTGGTTGTCATCAGACGTAAATCACTTGGGAAGTGATGGTGAGGGTTGTAAAGTTTTCGGCATGTTTTATTTAGTCTTTTGGAAGACTAGACGGTTGATGAAAGTGTGTGTTGTGTTCAAGTTCACCATCAGGGGGTGTGAACTTGTCTTCGGAGTTATGATTGAGATATGGTGCCTAGGCATATGCCTGTTTTCTTTCACTGATCGTTATGACAGAGTTATGAGGCAATTGATTTCTGTGTTCCTTATGGATCATCTGAGTCAGTTCGATCAGGTAGTCTTTGCACTTATCTTGGGTTGTATTTCTTGGTTTGAAGGTCAAAGGTTTGCTAAGTCGGTGTCTTGTGTTTCGGAAGGTTCTATGAATGGGAAAGTTTTATACATAATTGTGAGGTTTAATGCTAATTTCTCTAATTTTAGTATCCATTGGGCGAGAGTATGTGTTCCACAGAGGATCAAGAGTGATGAAGAGCAGATGTCTGTGTCAGAGCATACCCAGGAGAAGTCCCAAATCTACTTAACATCCAGTCAGCTTCAATTAAGCAGTTCAGCTCCAGAAAAAGGGAGTAATGGAAAATGGAGTCTGTCTTGGAAAACTTCACCATGTGGAAAAGGGATCACATGGAAATACGGAACTGATCTTAGAGAAATAGTAGAAACAAATGAAAAGCTAAATTGCCATGATAACTGTGTGAAAGCAGCTACCTTTATTGACAATTCTATTCATGCTAATAATGATAATGTTGTAGATAGGAGTGTGAAATATGATCTGCAACAAAGTGAAATAAATGAGATAGTACCTTGGAGAGATAAATTTGCATACTCCAGTGACACATATGTAGAACATAGTCATAAGACTGAAATTTCTGAGTTTCCTGTAAGACTATATTTGGAGTGTTTTCATTTTTGTCCAGAAATGTGTTCTTATTACTTTTACATGTTTGGTGTAATTGAGGCCATAAATCTCAAGTGTCATACATTTTACTTTGAAAAAATGCCATTGATCTTCAATCTATTGCATTTTTTTTCTTGGAGGTGGAAGTGTTACGTACTCCTAGTAGAATACGTATATAAATTTAAAATAACATTTTTTGTTCTATTATATCATTGCCTGTATATGTACACACATTGTGTTTTTGGTAAATTATCGTGTGGTGTGGCAGCGTCAGTGGAGACAGGAGCCCGGTTGCTTTGCACACGTCTAATACCTGTTAAATTCGGGAAAGCTGGACCTGTTCAGTTGGGAGTTCCAGATGTCACTTTTATTTAGTTTAGGTAATTGTTTATTTTCTGCAATTAAACAGGTGGCATTGTACTTATATATTTTGTAAGTAACTATTATCTGTAATTTGCATTTTTGTGTGTTTTGAGAACAAGTGGTTGTTCAATTAGTTTTAAATATGAAAAAAGTCCTTAGTTTCCATCCCTCATCCTGGGATGAGGCAGATGGGAGAGAATTAGGGGTAAGCGACAGAGCGAGAGTCAGTAGCTGAACGGGACTCGATGGAGTAACATGTGGGAGATAAGTCTGTTACTTCTTGTTGTGCCATATGTTATTATACTATATTAGGAGAAGGACAATACCTTTTGTTTGTTGTATAAGTTAACTTGACCATCTGTGTTTTTATATTATACTGTCTTGAATATATATCTATATAATATTTTGTATCTATTCTTCAGTCCTAAAGGAAGATTTTTATTTATGTGCTCATTACTTATCAAGGGGTTATACTGGTGACCCGCTTTAGAGAGCAGCAGTGGTATCCCTAGACGTAATTAAAGCTTGGCTGCTGTAGGGTCACGAGCCGTAACGAACGATAAGTAACAGCTTACATAACCTAACCTAACTTACCTATCCTAACTTAACTAACCTAACCTAACCTAATTTAACCTATCATAACTTAACCTAACCTAACCTAACTTAACTAACCTAACCTAACCTACCCTAACCTAACTTACCTATCCTAACTTAACTAACTTAACTTAGCTTAACCTAACCTAACTTTACCTATCCTAACTTAACCCAACCTAACCTAACTTACCTACCCTAACTTAACTAACCTAACCTACTCTAACCTAACCTAACGTAACTTAACCTATCCTAACCTAACTTTACCTATCCTAACCTAACTTTACCTATCCTAACTTAACCTAACCCAACTTAACTCACCTAACCTAAATTTACTTATCCTAACTTAACCCAACCTAACTTACCTATCCTAACTTAACTAACCTAACCTACCCTAACTAACCTAACGTAACTTAACCTATCCTAACCTAACTAACCTAACTTTACCTATCCCAACTTAACCTAACCTAACTTAACCTAACCTAACTTAACTAACCTGGCCTAATCTAACCTAACATTACCTATCCTAACTTAATCCATCCTAACTTAACCCAACCTAACCTAACTTACATATTTATTCCTGCTTGTCTTTTGTGTTTCGTCAATCATTGTTTCATATTCATTTGTTCGTTTCAATTGTTATTTTTCTCAAATGGTGATTTATGCATTTTAAGTGCTATTTGTTAAAGATTGGGTGTTTAAGCATTTCAAAGGATTTTTGTTATATATGGGCATTTACTCGTTCCAAGGGTTAATTTCTCAAATGGTCATTTTTGCATTTCAAGGGTTAGTTGTTAAAGTTCATCAAGTTGCTCGTAAGTTGTATTTATTATGTTTGTTATATTTGTTCGTATTCTTCCACCCTTTAACCTAATCTCTTTAATCTTAGTGTATTCATTATAATTGTTATCATTTGTTCTTATTCCCCCACCCTTCAACCTAACCTTTCAGATGTAGTTCATTTATTTACTGTGTTTGACGTATTTGTTGAATATATCATCCTTATCCTCACCTTTCAGATGTAGTTTTGTTTCTCGTTTTGTATATTTTTACCCTAACCCACCATCCCACTTAATCTTCATTCCTTCTTTTACATTGTTTCTCCTACTCCTTCTCTCTCCCTTTCTATCCTCCTCCATCTCTTTCCCTTTCTCTCCCTCATTTTCTCTCTCCCTCATTTTCTCTCTCTCTCTCTTCCTCGCCCTCTCTCTCTCTCACTCTCTCTCTGATTTGATTTCATGCTCTCACTCTCTCTGATTCTCTCTCTCCTTTGTTCCAATGCTCTCTCATTCTCTCTTCTTTGCTCTCATGCTCACACTCTCTCTCATTTTCTCTCTCCTTTGCTCCCATGCTCTCTTATTTTTTTCCTTTTCTCAAATTCGAGTCTTAGTAGATCTGTCTCTTTACTACTGTACTTATATTATTACTAAGATAAAGAATGAACTTATATGTGAAAACAAAGTAAAAGACGGAATGAATGTTAAGCGGGAGGGTGAGTTCGGGAAAAAATATACAAAAGGAGAAACAAAACTACATCTGGAAGGTTAGGATAAGGATAATATATTCAACAAATACGTTAACCACAATAAACAAATGAACTACATCTGAAAGGTTAGGTTAAAGGGTGGGGAATAAGAACAAATGATAACATAATGAATACACTAAGATTAAAGTGGTTAGGTTAAGTTAGGTTAGGATAGGTTAAGTTATGTTAGGTTAGGTTAGTTACGGTAGGGTAGGTTAGGTTAGTTAAGTTAGGATAGGTAAGTTAGGTTAGGTTGGTTTAAGTTAGGATAGGTAAAGTTAGATTAGGTTGGGTTAAGTTAGGATAGGTAAAGTTAGGTTAGGTTAGATTAGTTAAGTTACGTTAGGTTAAGTTAGGATAGGTAAAGTTAGGTTAGTTAGGTTAGGATAGGTTAAGTTAGGTTAGGATAGGTTATGTTAGGTTAGGTTGGGTTAAGTTAGGATAGGTAAAGTTAGGTTAGGTTAGTTAAGTTAGGTTTGGTTAAGTTAGGATAGGTAAGTTAGGTTAGGTTGGGTTAAGTTAGGATAGGTAAAGTTAGGTTAGGCTAGTTAAGTTAGGTTAGGTTAGGTTAAGGTTAGGTTAAGGTAGGATAGGTAAAGTTAGGTTAGGTAAGTTAGGTTAGGGTAGATTAGGTTAGGTTAGTTAAGTTAGGTTAGATTAGGAGAGGTTAAGTTACGTTAGGTTAGTTAAGTTAGGATAGGTAAGTTAGGTTAGGTTAAGTTAAGTGATGATAGGTTAAGTTACTTTAGGTTAGGTTAGTTAAGTTGGCATAGGTAAGTTAAGTTAGGTTAGGTTATGTAAGCTAGGTTAGGTTTAGGAGATGTTATGTTAGGTAAGTAATATTAGGTGGGGAGGATAGGTTAGGTAGGTTTATGCAGTGTTGTTCAGAGAACAGTTTTAATGGTAAAGTGTCTTAAGAAAATATATTTTTAACAGAAATGTAAGTTTGATATGAAAAGCTGAACTAGTTACATTTTGGAGAGAAATTTTATGACTGAAGATGTCTTAGAGAATATCATTGATGTCTTAAAGAATAACATGATGGAAGAATGAGAGTTTCTTTGATGAACGAGGGTGTCTTTTGAACAACTTTTGATGAACGAAGATATCTTACAGAACAACTTTGATTGCTCTGATATTAACTTTGATGTCTTAGAGAACAACTTTCACTTCTTAGAGAACAAGTTTGATGAACGAAGATGTCTTAGAAAGCTTTTCTGATGACCGAAAGGTTACTTAGAGAATAATATTTGATGACTGAGATTAACTTTTTGATGACTGAGATTAATTTTTAATGTTTCTGGGAATAACTTTTATGACTTAGAAAATAACTTTGATGAATGCAAGTGACTTAGAAATTACCTTTGATGACTGAGAATAACTTTTGGTGACTCTGAGAATGACTTTGATGTCTTAGAGAACAACTTTGATGACTTAGAGAATGACTATGATGAACGAATGTGAGTTAGAGATTACCTTTGATGACTCTGAGAATATCTTTGATGACTTTGAGAATGACTTGAGAACATGAGTAGTATTTTTGATAGCTCAGAGATTAACTTTTGATGACATAGCGATTAACTATTTGTCTTAGAGAACATCATTGATGTCTTAGAGAATACCTTTAATGAACAAAGGTGACTTATAGAATACCTTTTGATGACTCTGAGAATATCTTTGATGACTTTGAGAATGACTTTTGAGAAAATGAGTAGTATTTTGAAGACTCTGAGAATAACTTTTGATGCGATAGAGAATGACTTTTTATGTCTTAGAGAACAACATTGATGTCATAGAGAATAACTTTGATGAACGAAGGTGAGTTAGAGATTATCTCTGATGACTCTGAGAATAACTTATATCTTACAGAACAATCTTACAGAACATTACAGAAGATATCTTACAGAACAACTTTGATGACCGAGATTAACTTTTGAGGACATGAGAATATCTTTGGATAACTCTGAGAATAACTTTGATGTCTTAGAGAACAACTTTTGATGAACGAGAGTGAGTTAGAGATTACCTTCGATGACTTTGTGAATAACTTTTGGTAGCTCTGGGAATAACTTTTGATGACTCTGATGTCTCTGAGAATAACTTTGATGTCTCTGAGAATAACTTTAGATGTCTCTGAGAATAACTTTAATGGATGAAGATATTTGAGATTAACTTTTGATGACTCTGGGAATAACCTTTCCGGACATGAGTAGTATTTTGACGATTTTGAGTGTATCTTTGATTTTGTCCTTGATGTATCGAAGAGTATCTTTGATTTCTTGAAGAGTAACTTTGGTCTCTCTGAGAGTGTCTTTGGCGTCTCGAAGAGTACCTTTTACTATTTTTCTTACTCATTAAAGTATATTGTTAGTTACAAAAGTATAGAACGATGTTCCATTTGACTATTTTTAGTTGAGGAAAGACAAGAAAATATGATGACAGAGACTATTTTTTGTGCTCCACAAAGTATAATGTCAGTTAAGAACAGAGATGAAAGATTTGGCTCTTTTTTCTTACTTGACAAAACATAATGGCTGTTAAGAACGGTATTGAACGAAGTTACATTCGACTATTTGTAGCGAAGTGAAAGGTTGCTTTAGTTAGAACGGTGTTGGCTAAACTTGACTATTTTCAGTTGAGAGAAGTGTTATTTTAGTTAAGAAACGAACAGAAAACATGATGAAAATAACTATTTCAGTTGATTAATGAATACTTTTACTTAAAATGAGAAAAGTTTGATCCTAAAGAACATGTAAGACAATATATTGAAGGCAGGGAACTTGTGGAGAATACGAACTTGCAGAGAACATGAAAATATTATAAGGCTAATAAACCAAGTGAACATATGGGGAATATACTAAAAACAGAGAACATTTAAGTGAAGGTGATGAACATGATGAATAGGCGGGGGAATATGTAAGTGAAGGTGATGAGCACAGTGAACATGCGGGGAATATGAACTTGCAGAGAACATAAACATGGTAAAGAACATAGAAAAATACGATTTGTATGTGCTGAGAACATTATGAGGCTACGAAGATTACAGAAAAAATGGAGAAACTGGTGAAAAATATGAACTGAACATGTTGTGAACATTTTGTAGAACATTGAGTGGATACAGAAAACATGGAAGAAAATGTGAAGAGCATAGACAATATAGAGAAAATATACAAATACATTAGGATTATTGAAGGTTTTGATAAGTTGAAAAGTTAAGGGAGCGGGTGGGGTAAGGGATGGAAAGGGTACGGTGTGATTTTTGACAGTGTGATTATTGCTTATTAGGGTAAAAAAGGGTATTAATGGACATGTTGTTTACTTTTATAGACTGCAGAAGGCCTTGATCTGAATTAATTTGATGAACATTGAACTAAGGTGGAGGACATGAGCTGAAACTCGGTTAATGTCTTGATTTATTTTACTTCTTTAGAAATATAGTGATCTTAAATCTCAGGGGATTTGGTCTGATAATAAAGAACATGTACAACTGAGCTAAGCAGAGAACGAGAGTTGAAACTCGGTAACTGCACTGGCTTTATTTACTGTGTCTGACCCCCCCTCCTCCCCGCTCAGCTCGTTGATGCCATGAGGGGGGCTTGGTGGGCGGCTGCCGGAGTGTGATGCTCCTTGGGACAGTCCTCTGTCCTTTTGTAGCCTTGTGCTCCTGATGCCGTCCTCTCCAATTGTGCTGAGCAACTTTTCCTTTTGTTTCGTTTTTCTCCCCCCCCCCTCTTCTCCTATCTGCTTGCCGTTTCCTGCCGACCTTTTGCTTGTTTTGGTTATTCCTTTGGAGTTCTTCTATTTTGACGCCCGGGTGCTTGAGGAGGCATACTCTTGCACCCGTAGAACTGTAGTACCCAACATCGAGAGCGACGGGAACCTTTTATTGTCAATCCTCCTTTTGTCACTGAACCCGATCTCGACAGACTGTCGGTTCTTAAGGTGGCGTTTGTGGGGCGTATACTCACGACGCACCCCTAGGAGGCCCCGGCATGATCGGCGATAGCGTCTTGTTGGGTGTCCTGCCTCTAATTGTGGCTCCATGGTGGGTGTGGGGGCACATTCGTGAATGAATGTTTCTTTTTCGTAGCGATGATGAATACTGTTTCTACTGTTTCTCCTTTACCTCCTCAGGCTCGTGGGGTGGGCGACCAAGCCCCCGAGTCGGTCCGTGTTGGAAGACCAGGCTCTGTAGCCTCTGCTGCATTGGACCCCGACCTTGCTCCTCCTTTGGCCTCTCTGACTCCTCCCCTCGGCTCCCCTCCCTCCTCTGTGGTTGGGTCGAGCCCCAAGCCCCCAGTGGTGACTACCTCGTCCCCTGGCGTGGCTCCATCTCTAGTTGTAACTACTGCGCCTTTTAACCCCTCTCTCTCTGGGGGTTCTCAACGCCGTACTCGTCACGGCCGCCCTCGCTCGATTTTCTTCCCGTTCTGATACCTATCAAGCCTTGTTTGGTCCCGCTACGTGGGCCAAATATTTTTATCTCCTCCCTCTTGATTCTGCGCCTCCTGACGATTTCTCCCTCCATCGACATCTTGTTGATTACATGGATGCCTCTGTTACCTTCAACCCCACTCGCCTCGGTACCCGTGTCGTTGCTGCTCCTTCTCAGGATGCAGCTTCCCGCTTGGCTGCCTTATCCTGCCTTGGCGAGACCCCTGTTCGTGTCTCAAAGAACGCTCAGTTGAACGCCAGTGTTGGCACTATTCTCCTCTCACCCCATGTTGCGACCGGTGTTCGGGATCTGCGAGACTGCCACGACGATATTCGACATATCCTTGATTCCCAGGGTCATTCTATTCTCCAGGTGGACACGTTTACTCATTCCCCTCGTGATAGTCGCCGTTAACCCCATCGGGTTGTGAAGATTACCTTTGATGATCGGACCCTTCCACCCTCTGCCATTCTTGCTGGTGCCAGGTGCTCTGTCCAGGAGTACATTCCTTCTCCCAGGCTCTGTAACAAGTGCTGGAGGTTTGGGCAAGGTGCCCTCCGCTGCTTTGGAACTGTCTCTCTCTGTCCTTTGTGTGGTGGTGAAGGTCACTCTAAGTCAGAGTGCACTTCTCCCCGGGCTCGTTGCCTCAATTGCGGTGAGGCCCATCCTACCTTCTCCCGTGCGTGTGTCCATTACAAGCTTGAGGCAGCCGTCCTCAACTTGAAGCACCGGGAGTGTTTATCTTTTTCTGAGGAGAGGCGCCAGGTTCGCCGGCTCCCGCCTTACGCTAATATCTCTTATGCTCGCGTGTTGCGCTCTTCCTCTCCTCGTCCTTCCCACTTCCTCAGACTCACAACCGTTTCCGGGCCTTGGACCCTGATTCGCCCACTGCCCCCTCCTCTGTTCCTTTGAGTTCTGTCCCGAAGGATCCACCTCCTGGTCCTCTGTATGGGGTTCCCCTTCTTTCTATCCGGTCTGTCTTGTCTCCTGTGTCTTTTTCCTCTTCTCCCTCCGTTCCTCCTTCCCATCCTTCCCATCCGTCTCTTGACTCTCCCCGCCGCCTGTCGGTGCGGGCTGATGTCCATCACTCTCCAAACGGCCGTCGTGTGTGCTCTCGTTTAGCTTCTCCTGTTGATATGCTAGAATCCGTTGCCCAGTATGTAGTTGCTGGGACACCTGTCTCTTTAAGTCAGAAGCGTCAGCCTGGCTCCTCTCCTTCCTTCTCCCCGGTGGGTAAGAAGGTTTTGCTTTCTTCCACGGCCCCTACTTCTGCCTCTATCGCTCCTTCCCCTCCCATTTCGGTGGTTACGCCCCCTGTTCCTGCTATGGAGGTTTCTTTGGCCCCCACTTCCCTCTCGGTTGCTGCCCTTGCTGAGGTGCACTCCCCTCTTTCTACTCCCCCTCTTCTTGCTGCTGTCCTTGACTTCTCCTCTCCGTTGTCTCCTCCTCTTCTTCCTCCTCCGGACCCCGCCCGCCCACCTCTGGTCTGTTCTCCCGCTTCCTTCCCTCCGTCTTTGCTCAGTTTACCCATGCCCCCTAACCCTGACTTTGCTGACCCTGATCCCGACACTGATATTCTTTAACGTGCTATGTTGCTCTTTCGCCTTTGTTTCTTCCTTGTTCTCTGTTGTTGTCCTTTCTCTTCTCGTCGATGTCTGTTCTTCAATGGAACGTTCGAGGTTATTACGCCAATTTCCTCGAACTCCAACTTCTGATTTTGCTTTGTGTCCTTTGTGTCTGTCTCCAGGAGCCGATGCTTGATGCTCGTCCTGGTCGTTTTTGTTGCTATTTCTTTCTCTCCCCCCCCCCCCCCCAGCTGTTGCTGGGGCTCCTAATTCTTCTGCTTTCTTGATTCGCTCTGATGTTCCCTTTGTCCCCTTACTTTTTCCTTCGCCTCTCCATTGTTCTGCTGCTCGTATCTTTGTGGGGAAATGGTACACAGTTTATTCCATTTATCTCCCCCCGAGTGTCCCGCTTTCTCTTCCTGATCTGAAACACCTTCTGGACTCCTTGCCGGAGCCTGTGCTCCTGCTGGGTGATTTCAATTGTCGTCATTCTCTTTGGGGTGATGTTCTGACGAATACCCGAGGTCGCCTTCTTGAGCCGTTTATCCTCTCTTCTTCCCTGTCTCTTCTGAATTCTGGTGAGCCCACTAATTTGGACTCTCGGACTAGGCACCCTTTCCTGTCTTGATCTTTCTCTTTGCTCTTCTTTTCTTTACTTAGATTTCACGTGGCAGGGTCTTGATGACCTCCATGGCAGTGACCATTTCCCCATCCTTGTTTCCTTTTTCTCTTTTCGTCCTTCCCTCTCCTTCCCTAGGTGGCAGTTTGCTAAAGCGTACTGGAACCTATTTATCCTCAGTGCTGCTCTCTCTGACCTCTGCCTTCTGCCTTTCCCTCGCGCTCTCCTCCTTTTTCATGACACTGTCTTCGATGCTGCCCTCCGCTCTATTCCTCGTTCTTCCTCTCGGAGTCCACGGAAGTGCGTTCCCTGGTGGAATGTGGAATGCAGACTGTGCTCGGGCTGTCCGCTGTAAGCGTGCAGCCTGGAAGAGGCACCGCTGTCGGCAGACGGCCGATTCTTTTCTTTTCTTTTGGAAAGCGAGTGCGGTGGCCCGTAGGGCCATCCATACGGCTAAACGTGAATGTTGGGCTTCTTATGTCTCCACAATTACGTCCGAAACTCCCCTGCCACAGATCTAGAAGCGTATCTGCAAGATAGCGGGTAGGTTCGTTCCCGATGTATCACCGTTCCTTCACCTCCGTGGTACTCCTGTGGCAGACCCGGTGCAGGTCACTACCGAACTGGGTTACCCACCTTTCTTTTGTTAGCTCTGGTCTTCATCTTCCCCAATCTTTCCTTCTTCGTAAACCTGTCCTTGAGTCTCGTCCTTTAGATTTCTGCACTCGTCTTCGACTTTCCTATAACGATCCCTTCTCTCTCTCTCTGAACTTCGTTCTGCCCTGGCCCTCTGCGGTTCTACGGCGGCGGGCTCCGATGGTATTCATTATGAGATGCTTCGCCATCTCCCTCCGTGCACGTCTCAGTATTTACTGAGTCTGTATAATCGGATCTGGGAGTCGTCGTCAGTCCCTGAGGACTGGCTCGATACCGTTGTCCTCCCTGTTCACAAACCAGGGTCTCTGGGAACTTCCTCTAAAGACTATCGCCCTATTGCCCTCACAAGTTGTGTCTGCAAACTCTTTGAACGTATGGTTAACGTTCGACTGATGTGGTTCCTGGAACACCATCACCTCCTCTCCCCTTCTCAATTTGGTTTCCGCAAGTGCCGCAGCACGACAGATGTCCTAATGAACTTGGAGGTCTATATTCGTACTGCTTTTGCTGCGGAGACCTCCGTTGTTGCCGTCCTTTTTGACCTGGAAAAGGCTTACGACACCACTTGGCGATATCATATTCTGTCTCAACTTCATTCTTTTGGCCTTCGTGGTCATCTCCCTCTCTTTCTCCGCAGCTTCCTCTCTCGTCGTTCCTTTCGGGTGCGCCTTGGTACCGCTCTCTCTGCCTCTTTTCAGCAATACGAAGGTGTGCCCCAGGGTAGTGTTCTGAGCACTACTCTTTTTCTGGTTGCCATCAATGGTCTTCTATCCTCTCTTCCTTCAGGTGTCTTCTCCGCTCTCTATGTCGATGATCTTACCCTTTGCTGTCAGGGTGATGATTCGCCTCTCCTTCAGCGCCGGCTTCAACTTGCAATTGATGCCATGTCGTCTTGGGCCACCGATCATGGCTTCAAGTTCTCTACTTCTAAGACTTGTGCCATGACCTTTATGCGGAAACGGGTCGTTCTTCGTCCCTCTGTCACTTTATGGTCATCCCCTTGAGTACAAAGATTCCACGAAGCTTTTGGGGTTATTCCTTGACACTCGTTTGTCTTGGTCTCCCCATATCTCTTACCTCCGTGTTGAGTGCTCTAAGGTCCTTACCCTCCTTCGGGTCTTGTCCCATACTTCTTGGGGGGCAGATTGACACACTCTCCTTGCTTTACAGTCCTCTCTCGTACTGTCTCAGCTCGATTATGGTTGCCATGTTTACTCGTCTGCTTCTCCTTCTACTCTTCGCCGTCTTGATGCATTGCACCATTCTGGGTTGCTCCTCAGCTCTGGTGCCTTTCATTCGACTCCCGTCCTTAGCTTGTATGTTGACACTGGCTTCTTGTCTCTCCAGGACCGCCGTGATCGCTTCTGTCTTCGCTATATTGCACGGTCCTTACAACATCCTTCCTCTCGCCTCTGCCGTACTTTAACTTTTACCCCTCCTGCGGTTCCTTGTTCCTCTTCACCACCTACCTCTTTCTGTCCGGTTATCTCACCTACAGGATTCTCTTTCCGTTTGTATTTCTAATGTTTCTCCTCGTGTTGTTCCTTCTTTGCCCCCGTGGAGAGTCCCTCTTCCGCGGTTTTGTACTTCCTTGACCCATATCATTAAAGCTTTTACCCCTTCTACGGTTCAAAAACGCCTTTTCCTTGACCACTTTTCTTCTCACTCCCGCTCCGTTTCTGTCTTCACCGATGGGTCTAAGTCTGAGGACGGTGTTGGCTACTCTGTTGTTTTTCCTGATCGCACTTATATGTGTCGCTTACCCCCGGTGACTAGCATCTTTACCACGGAGCTTTATGCTACTTTCTATGCTCTTCGTCTCCTGCTTTCTCGTTGTCAGTCTTCCTTTGTAGTTGTTGTTGACTCTCGTAGTGCCCTCATGGCTCTCGGGTCCTTTAATCCGGTTCATCCAGAAGTTGTCGAGATCCAGCATTGGCTGTTTCTTGTTCACAGTAAATTTAAGTCGGTTCAGTTTTGTTGGCTTCCCAGCCATATTGGTGTGTCTTTAAATGAGCGTGCGGATGCTGCCGCCAAGGAAGCTATCCGCTCTTGTCCCATCTCTCGTAAAGGTATTCCATATTCCGACTTTTACCCGGTTATCCATTCCTCCATCCTTTCCCGTTGGCAGGCTTCTTGGTCGTCTGTTACTGGTAGCAAATTATGTACTCTTTAATGTTGTGTTTCCTCGTGGCCGTCCTCCTACCACCGTAACCGGCGAAGGGAAACAGCTCTGGCGAGGTTGCGTATTGGCCATACTCGCTTAACCGATGGTCACTTGATGGAGTGCCGTCCTGCTCCTTATTGTCCTAGTTGCATTGTCCCTCTTACGGTCGTACATGTCCTTCTTGAATGTCCTGACTTCCAGGAGGAGCGTGTGTCTTCTTTCCGACCGCCCCTCGCGGTCACTTGTCCCTCAATAGAATTCTTGGTGACTCGGATAATTTTGATATCGTTCGCCTTATGCGTTTTTGTTCTCGTATTGGCATCCTTGGTGATATTTAGTGCCCTCTGATTATTCTGCGCATTTGATGGCGCTACATAGCCTTCCCGGTTTGGTGCTTTCTTATGATAATTACTTATTTACTTCCCCAATCTTTCCTTCTTCGTAAACCTGTCCTTGAGTCTCGTCCTTTAGATATCTGCACTTGTCTTCGACTTTCCTATAACGATCCCTTCTCTGTCTCTGAACTTCGTTCTGACCTGGCCCTCTGCGGTTCTACGGCGCCGGGCTCCGATGGTATTCATTATGAGATGCTTCGCCATCTCCCTCCGTGCACGTCTCAGTATTTACTGAGTCTGTATAATCGGATCTGGGAGTCCTCGTCAGTCCCTGAGGACTGGCTCGATACCGTTGTCCTCCCTGTTCACAAACCAGGGTGTCTGGGAACTTCCCCTAAAGACTTTCGCCCTATTGCCCTCACAAGTTGTGTCTGCAAACTCTTTGAACATATGGTTAACGTTCGACTGATGTAGTTCCTGGAACACCATCGCCTCCTCTTCCCTTCTCAATTTGGTTTCCGCAAGTGCTGCAGCACGACAGATGTCCTGGTGAATTTGGAGATCTATATTCGTACTGCTTTTGCTGCGAGGACCTCCGTTGTTGCCGTCCTTTTTGACCTGGAAAAGCCTTACGACACCACTTTGCAATATCATATTCTATCCCAGCTTCATTCTTTTGGCCTTCGGGGTCATCTCCATCTCTTTCTCCACAGCTTCCTCTCTCGTCATTCCTTTCGGTGCGTCTTATGCATTTTTGTTCTAGTATTGGCATCCTTGGTGATATTTAGCGCCCTCTGATTATTCGGCACATTTGATGGTGCTACATAGCCTTCCCGGTTTGTGCCTTCTTTTGATAATTACTTACTTGCTTACTGTGTCTGAAATACAGCAGTTATAAATTTCAGGATAACTTATTGGTTATTTACGAAGATACGAGAGAGAACTAAGGTTGGGGGACGAGAGCTGGAGCTCGTTAACTGTTTTGATTTGATTTACTACGTTTGAAGTATATCTGCTTTAATTTCGGGGAAATTGGTTGGTTACTAAAGAACTTGTACAAATGAACTTAGGTGGGGGACAAGAGCTAGAGTTTGATAATTGTTTGCAACCTATTTACTATGTCTGAAAAACCTATGGTAAAAAATTCAGGAAAATTGATGGGTTATTAACGAAGATACGCGAGAGAGCTAAGGCGGAGGACAAGAGCTAGAGTTCGGTAAATGTGTTATCTTTACTTACTCAGTTAGAAGTATAGCGGGTTTAAATTTTATGAATATTAATGGGTTATCAACGAAGATGTGCGAGAGAACTAAGACTTAGGACAAGAGCTGGAGCTTGGTAACTAAATTATTGTATTGTACAACATTTGAAATATGACGGATTAAAATTTTAGGGTGATTGGACTGTTAGTAAAGAAGTTACATGGATAAACTAAGGCGGGGACAAGAGCTAGAACTTGCTTACTGACATGATTTATTTTAACACATACGAAATATGACTATTTAAAATTTTAGGGGATTGGACTGTTAGTAAAGAAGTTACGGGGATAATTTAAGGCGGGGAAAGGAGCTGGAGCTCGTTAACTAAATTATTGTATTTTCCTACGTCTGAAAAATGACTGTTTAAAATTTCAGGGGGATTAATTAGGTATTAACGAAGATATGAGAGGGAACTATAGTGGGGGGGACAGGAGCTGGAGCTTCTTTACTGAATTGATTTGATTTACTATGTCTGAAAAAAGACTGTTTAAAATTTTAGGGGGATTGGACTGTTAGTATTTAATATACGACAGGGGACTTAAGCAGGGACAGGAGCTAGAACTTGCTTACTGACTCGGTTGATTTGTGTAAAACTAACTCGTTTAATGTAAAGGAACTAACATTATGATGTCTAAAATAGTTATACGGAATTATGATTGAAAGGGGGTAAGGTAACTGGTCGAGACAAGGGGAGCGACGGTTAAGTTAAGATTACAGCGGTGAGTTGGTGGCGGCGTTTGGCGGGAGGGTGTGAGGTTGGAACAGGCGACGATGAGGTTGGGCGGGAAGGGGGAGGGGGGTGGGACGTAGGTAGGGGTGGGCGTGGGAGGGGATGGCTGGATAATTAATGACGTCTCATGGAGCTGGCTAAAGCTACAGTTTTAGTTATACAGACATACTCGTTTCTAAGTAAGAATTCTACTTAAAAGAATACAGTCTAAAATAACTGTTTATGACTTTTATTCTCGGTAAGAATTCTGAAATTATTTCTCCTATAAGATCTCTTAACGATCTTCTTTGAACATATTTTTTCTCATAAAAACTCTTAATAAACTTTTAAGATCTCGGAAATTATTTTCTCATATGAACTCTTAACAAACTTCTATGAACATATTTTCCTCATAAGAAATCCTTAACAAACTTCTAATAACTCAGAAATTATTTTCCCCATAAGAAACTTTTAATTCCATTTAATTCCTTTTAATTCGGTGGAATCCGGTGTCACATATTGGCCCTTCTTCCAAACTTCGGTGAATCAGGTGTGACATATCAGCCCTTTTTCCCAGAAAGAAGGGGCCCATACGCCTTCATCCCTACAACTCTTGTATTCACCTAACAGTGCTCACCAAGTTAGACACACCTATATGTACTCTCCTAGTTGTTCTCATGAAGTTGTACTCACCTACTTGTATTCATCTAGCAGTATTCACCAAGTTGTACTCACCTACATGCCGCCCCCCTTAGTTGTTCTCATGCAGTTGTACTCACCTACTTGTATCCATCTAGCAGTGTTCACCATGGTGTACTCACCTAGCTACATGTACTCTCCTAGTTGCACTCATGTTGTTGTACTAGCCTAGTTGTACCATCTATTTGTACTTCAGTGATATTTAATGTAAAATCTACTATAATACAGACGCATGTGATAAAGAGGTATTTTGATGCACTCAAATTTTTTATTAGAAAAATGGTAGATCAAATGTTGCGTGTGTCCTTCATACATCTATGCCACAGCATTTTCCATTTATGTTGATGTATTATACATAAAGTACCAAAATATAATTTAAACATAAAAACAGTATTACTGAATACATCATTTAGCAAACAGGATTATAAAAACAATTTTTAGCAATATCATAATAACCCAGCAAACAATTTAAAGTTTCCACAACGTTCCTGGAAAGTGTTTGAAAGTCTTGGAAACGTTTGTTTTCACGAATTAGATACGTTATTTTGTGTGGAATTAAATAGGTTTCCAAAACTTTTAACCAAATACTACGTACCTAACCTTAATTTGAAACTTTGTGACCCCTTTTGTACCCTAATTTGAAACTTTGTGACCCTTTTTGTACCTAATTTGAAACTTTGTGACCCCTTTTGTACCATAATTTGAAACTTTGTGACCACTTTTGTACCTAATTTGAAACTTTGTGACCCTTTTTGTACCCTAATTTGAAAGTTTGTGACCCCTTTTGTAACTAATTTGAAACTTTGTGACACCTTTTATAAAGTGTTTCAAGTTAAAATGCTCAAATATGAATAAAATAGGAAATGTAAATATATAAAACTATATTTCTACCTTTGGTAAAATAAAGCATCATAATAAAGGCCGTGTGTCCATCAGTTTTATTCATTTATCATTTGTAGTAGTGTGGTGTAGTAGCGTGATGGAGTAGTGTGTTGTAGTGGCATTTTGTAGTGGCCTGGTGTTGTGGTGTGGTGTAGTAGTTTGGTGTAGTGGTGTTGTGTAGTAGTCTGGTGTAGTGGTGTGGTGTAGTAGTCTGGTGTAGTGGTGTGGTGTAGTAGTCTGGTGTAGTGGTGTTGTGTAGTAGTCTGGTGTAGTGGTATGGTGAAGTACGTGTAGGGGTGTGGTGTAGTAGCATGGTGTAGTAGCCTGGTGTAGTGGTGTGGCATAGTGTAGTGGTGTGGTGTAGTGCCATGATATAGTAGCCTGGTGTAGTGGCATTGTGTAGTGGCGTAATGTAGTGGCGTGGTGCAGTGGTGTGGTGTAGTTGCGTGGTGTAGTAGCCTGGTGTAATGGCGTGGTGATGTAGTGTGGTCTAGTGGTGTGGTGTAGTGGCATGGTGTAGTGGCATAGTGAAGTTGCATGGTGCAGTGGCGTGGTGTAGTGGCATGTAGTAGCCTGGAATAGTGGCGTTGTGTAGTAGCTAGGTGAAGTAGCTTGGTGTAGTGGCATGGTGTAGTGTAGTGGCATAGTGGTGTGGTATAGTGGTGTGGTGTAGTACCGTGGTGTAGTAGCCTGGTGTTGTGGTGTGGTGTTGTAGCCTGGTGTAGTAGCATGAAGTAGTGGTGTGGTGTAGTAGCCTGGTGTAATAGCCTGGTGTAGGAGCATGGTGTAGTAGTGTGGTGTAGTGACGTGGTGTAGTTGCTTGTAGTACCTGGTGTAGTGACACGGTTTAGTAGCCTGGTGTAGTGGCCTGGTGTATTAGCCTGGTGTAGTGGTGTGTAGTAGCCTGGTGTAGTGGTGCGGTGCAGAGGCGTGGTACAAAGACATGGTGTAGTAGCCTGGTGTAGTGGCATGGTGTAGTAGCCTGGTGCAGTGGTGTGGTGTAGAAGCCTGGTGTAGTAGCTTGGTGTAATGGCATGGTGTAGTTGCCTAGTATAGGGGTGTGGTGTTGTGGCATGGTGTAGTGGCATGGTGTAGTAGCATGTAGTGGCGTGGTGTAGTAGCGTGGTGTAGTGGCGTGGTGTAGTGACGTGGTATAGTGGCGTGGTGTAGTTGGTTGGTGTCGTGACGTGGTGTAGTAGCCTGGTGTAAAAGCCTGGTGTAGTAGCCTGGTGGAATAGCCTGGTGTAGCAGCATAGTGTAGTGGTGTGGTGTAGTAGCATGGTGTAGTGATGTGGTGTAGTAGCATGGTATAGTAGTGTGTAGTGACATGGTGTAGTAGCCCGGTGTAGTGGTGTGGTGTAGTAGCGTGGTGTAGTTGCCTGGTGTAGTGGCGTGTAGTAGCCTGGTGTAGTGGCATGGTGTAGTAGCCTGGTGTAGTGGCATGGTGTAGTAGCCTGGTGTAGATGCATGGTGTAGTAGCCTGTTATAGTGGCATGGTGTATTAGCCTGGTGTAGTGGCGTGGTGGAGTAGCTTGGTGCAGTGGTGTGGTGTAGTAGCCTGGTATATTGGTGTGTTGTGGTGGTGTGGTAGCCTGGTGTAGTGGCCTGGTGTAGTTGTATGGTGTAGTAGCTTGGTGTAGTGGCATGTTGTAGTAGCCTGGTGTAGTGGTGTGGTGTAGTAGCCTGGTGTAGTTGTATGGTGTAGTAGCTTGGTGTAGTGGCATGTGTCGGAAAATCCGACACCATTTAATAATATCATACAGACAGATAATAATTGCTGCTGTATTGTATAAACAAGTTACCCATAGAAAATGTAACTGTAGTCGAATTTCCGTCTATAGAAAACGGGATATCATTACCACATACTATTATAATTCACCACCTATTATGGTGGGAATTATTCTTAAATACATTAGTCTTTGGACTTTACCATCATAAAAACATCTCATATAAATTAACTTAATTATCAGTATTAAAGTAGAGTAAATGTGACCCTTCTATCACTTACTGTCATCTGGACAATGTAGGCCAGTGGCGTCAGTGTGGGGGAGTGGTCAGCCATTGTTATTGTAAGAGACCAGAGGCATGGGAGCAATTCGACTCCTGTTAATTTTACTTGGACGAAGTGTTATGGAAACCAAAGGTGTACCATCATCAACACGCTGTCAACAAATTCAAGTTAAGTGTTCTGCCGAAATCCATTTATCTATCATTTATGGCCATTAATGTCATTAGGTAGGGTGGTCCGGTTAGAGCACGAGATCGCCTCATACTAAAGGTTATTAAGCCTAGGTCTGTATGGTTCCATGTACAGTGTTTTCTCTGATATAGCTGTCATATATTAGGATTCTGGCTTTACAGCTAGCGCCCTTTTGACAGGTCAAGACGAGGAAGCATGCTTTGTGCATCAGTTACCAGGGTGATGGAAGCTACCTCACACGAGGAAAATGTGGTGTCTACATCCTGGTTATACCTGGTGGACTAAGGCCTGCTGTACAAATAAGATAAGAAACCTCTTCAATATGTGTAGTCTAATACTGTAGTTTGATTGGCTGCATATATATAAATTCAATTAATATAAACCCCCCCTAATGTGTAGAGGATCGATTTGTGAGATTATGAGATTATTGCAGAAATACAGTCCAATTATCATTATACAAATTGCTATCGAAGTATATAAATTAACGTAAATATAAATTCTATATAAATTCATATAAATTAAATAAATATAAATCTCACAGGTCGGTTCCCACAGCATGTTGTAGTAGCCTGGTGTAGTGGTGTGGTGTAGTAGCCTGGTGTAGTGGCGTGGTGTAGTGGCGTGGTGCAGCTGTGTAGTACACTGGCGTGGTATAGTGGCATGGTGTAGTAGCCTGGTGTACTTGCATGGTGTAGTGGCATGTAGTAGCCTGGAATAGTGGCGAGCTGTTGTACTATTGTGTAGTAGCCTGGTGTATTGGCATGGTGTAGTGGCATGTTGCAATGGCATGGTATAGTGGTGTGGTGTAGTGGCGTGGGGCAATGGTGTGGTATAGTGGCGTGATGTAGTGTTGTGGCGTGGTGTAGTAGCCTGGTGTAGTAGCCTAGTGTAGTGGAATAGTGTAGTAGCCTGTAGTAGGCGTGGTGTAGGTTGTGTAGTGGCGTGTCGTGGCGTGCAGTGGCGTGTCGTGGCGTGCAGTGGCGTGTAGGGGCGTGTAGTGGTGTACAGGGTTGTTTAGGGGCGTGTGTTGGCGTGTAGTGGCGTGTTGGGGCGTGTAGTGGCGTACAGGGTTGTGTAGGGGTGCGTGGTGTAGTGGTGTGTAGGAGCGTTTAGTGGTGTGTAGGGGGCATGTAGTGACGTGGTGTTTTGGTGTGTAAGAGTATGTAGTGGCATGCAGGGGAGTGTAGTGGCGTGTGTTGGCATGGTGTAGTGGCGTGTAGGGGCGTGTAGTGTCGTATACGGGCGTATGTAGTGGCGTGTAGGGTTGTTTATTGGCGTGTGGTGGTGAACAAGGGTGTGTAGGGGCGTGTAGTGGCCTGGTGTTGTGGTGTGTATTGGTGTTGTGGCGTGTAGGGGCATGTAGAGGCGTGTAGTGGCGTGGTGTTATGGCGTGTAGGGGTGTGTAGTGGCGTGTAGGGGCGTGTTAGTGGCGTGTAGGTGCGTGTGTTGGCATGGTGTAGGGGCGTGTGTTGGCGTGGTGTAGGGGCGTGGTGTAGGGGCGTGTGTTGGCGTGGTGTTGGGACATATGTTGGCGTGGAGGGTTGTGTAGGGGCATGTAGTGGCGTGGTGTAGTGGTGTGTAGGGTTGTGTAGGGGCGTGTGTTGGCGTGGTGTTGTTGCGGCGTACAGGGGTGTGTAGTGGTGTGTTGGGGCGAGTAGTGGCGTGTAGGGGCGTGTAGAGGCGTGTAGGGGCATGTAGTGGCGTGTAGGGGCGTGTGTTGGCGTGGTGTAGGGGAGTGAAGTGGCTTGAAGTAGCGTGTAAAGGCGTGTAGTGGCGTGTGTTGGAGTGGTGTAGGGTTGTGAAGGGGCCTGTAGCGGCATGAAGTGGCGTGTAGTGACGTGTAAAGGTGTGTAATGGCGTGTGTTGGCGTGGTGTTGTGGCATGGAGGTTTGTGTAGGGGCGTGAAGTGGCGTGTAGGGGGCATGTATAGGCGTGTAGGGGCACGTATTGGCGTTGTGTAGGGGAGTGTAGTGGCGTAAAGTGGCGTGTAAAGGTGTGTGTTGGCGTGGTGTAGTGGCGTGTAGGGGTGTGTTGTGGCGTGTAGAGGCGTGTAGTGTCGTGTATTGGCGTGTAGGGTTAAGTGGTGGTGTGTAGGATTGTGTAGGGGCGTGTAGGGTTGTGTAGTGGCGTGTAGGGTTGTGTAGTGGTGTGTAGGGTTGTGTAGGGACGTGTAGGGTTGTGTAGGGGCGTGTAGGGTTGTGTAGTGGTGTGTAGGGGCGTGTAGTGGTGTGTAGGGTTGTGTAGTGGTGTGTAGGGTTGTGTAGGGACGTGTAGGGTTGTGTAGGGGCGTGTAGGGTTGTGTAGTGGTGTGTAGGGTTGTGTAGGGGCGTGTAGGGTTGTGTAGTGGTGTGTAGGGTTGTGTAGTGGTGTGTAGGGTTGTTTAGTGGTGTGTAGGGTTGTGTAGTGGCGTGTAGGGTTGTGTAGGGGCGTGTAGGGTTGTGTAGGGGCGTGTAGTGGCGTGTAGGGTTGTGTAGGGGCGTGTAGGGTTGTGTAGGGGCGTGTAGGGTTGTGTAGGGGCGTGTAGGGTTGTGTAGGGGCGTGTAGGGTTGTGTAGGGGCGTGTAGGGTTGTACTCACCTAGTTGTACTCACCTAGTTGTGTTTGCGGGGGTTGAGCTCTGGCTCTTTGGTCCCGCCTCTCAACCGTCAATCAACAGGTGTACAGATTCATGAGCCTATCGGGCTCTGTCATATCTACACTTGAAACTGTGTATGGAGTCAGCCTCCACCACATCACTTCCTAATGCATTCCATTTGTCAACCACTCTGACACTAAAAAAGTTCTTTCTAATATCTCTGTGGCTCATTTGGGCACTCAGTTTCCACCTGTGTCCCCTAGTACGTGTGCCCCTTGTGTTAAATAGACTGTCTTTATCTACCCTATCAATCCCCTTCAGAATCTTGAATGTGGTGATCATGTCCCCCCTGTAGGGGACATGGGGTTGTGTAGGAGCGGGGGGGGGTTGTGTAGGAGCGTGTAGGAGCAACGACCACGTGTTCACGAGACAAGGCCTACAGGCAGACTGCGGCCTCTGGGGGGGGGAAGGGGGGTAGTGGCAGTGTTCAAAATCTCAAACTATACCTCAACATTATAGCATCTGAATTCAGAAATATTTCCATCAATTTTTTAGTTTTTAAACCTGTCATAATATTATTGCATTGACATGTCTTATTTCCTTGCAGCATATTTATGACATTTTTTTATATTTACATCATTTCGTTTCATAATTTGAAAGCTCTCTCTAGTGTTCAGACACGGTCACCGCGATGACCGTTATGGTCCTGACTACACCGCTCATGTGTACCCAGGAGCACGCACAAACTCACACACATGCCCCTCTTCCCCATCCTCTTCCCATTCCTCCTCATCCCCCTTCTCTTCCCCCCTTCCTCCTCATCCCCCCTTCTCTCACCCCTCCTCATCCTTATCCCCCCCTTCTCTTTCCCCTTCCCCCTCCTCATCCCCCTTCTCTTCCCCCTCCTCTTCCTTCTACCTCCTCATCCCCCCTTCTCTTACCCCTCCCCCTCCTTAATCCCCCCCTTCTCTTAACCCTTCCCCCTCCTCATCCCCCTTCTCTTACCCCTTCCCCATCTCCCTTCTCTTCCCCCTCCTGTTCCCATTCCTCCTCATCCCCCTTCTCTTTCCCTTCCCTTCTTCCCCCGTCCTCATCCCCCCTTCTCTTTCCCTTCCCCTCTTCCTCCCATTCTCTTACCCCCGTCCTGACCTCCCCCTCCCTCCTTCTCTTTCCCCTCCCCTCCTCTTTCTCACTGATCCGCTTCTCTTGCCCCCTCCCCCTTCTCTTCCCCTTCCCACCTTATCCTCCTCCTCTTACCACTTCCCTCTTTCCCCCCCCCCCTCCTCTTTCCCCTTCCTCCTCATCCCCCTTCTCTTACCCCTTGCCCCTCTCCCTTCCTCTTTAAAATTCTTTTATTTATTCTAAAATTCTTCCTTTTAAAATTCAGCTACTTGGAATAACAAGTTCCAAGTAGCTATGGTGAGCCTTTAGAGGACTTACCTGGCACAGAAGCAGGGCTGTTGGCTGGGAAACAGCAGGGTAACAGCACATTGCTGTGTAAATATAAGCAATAGGAGAGGTCCTTACATTTCCATCTTGATAACAGCACGAGTGATGATGTTGGGAGACGTATCGTGTCCAGAGTCCGTGTTGACGTGGTTATTTGCAACGATTGTATGTTGTTTCTTAGAGTTAGACTTGATATGAGCACTTGGCAATCAATGGTGGTGCTTCTTATTTATGATAGGTGAAGTTTGTCAAAGTTTTCTCCTCCATATGACTGATGAGTGGCAATTTTGAGTCGAGGCGCCTGAGTGTGTGCAGCGTCAATGTTGATCGACAGTTGGGCATGGCTTGTGTGTTATTTCTTATAGAGTTATAATTGATGTGAGCACTTGATTGGCGGTCAGTGGTAACGCTTCTTAATAAACAATATGTACTCTCATGATTTAGTTCAGTATGGGGTTTAAAGAAAAAACAGCATACCAATGTTATATCACAGAAAACGAATTTATCATAAACTCATGTATTTGTCTTATAATATGGAAATGCATTCATAATAGATTACAATATGAATAGTCAAATTTCTGTGAATCCCCTACCATGTTGGAATCTGTGGAAATGAATGAGCAAATGTGCTGGCTGCTGAAGGAAACCACATTGGTTTCATTTTGGATACAAATGTCCATGGAGATTCAGAATAGAAACAATTATAGTTGAACATGTAGAGGAGTTTAAGAATCTGATGGTGAGAGTGATGGACACAGCCTTGACAACTATACTTTAAAGAATGTAAACATCTAAGAGTCATTAGAAATATGTGTAGAATAATAAACCCTTCATTGTTTGAGTTAGGGAAAACGCCATTTGCCATATAGATACTGCTCTTAAAGATTCCCCCATTTTGCACCCGCAAGATAACATAAGATTTTAAGGGTTGACGAATGTTAATCTTCTTGCTTGATAAACTGTGCACTTGAGACAGTTAATAAAAACACGCCAAAGTATAAAACAAAAAGTTTTCAGAATGTTTCACACCACTTTCCAGCATCATTTACAATTTATATAAATTATTTTAGGGAATAATACATAAATTTTATATTTAAACATATTAGTGTTTAGTGGAATGCATAAGGAGTCAAATTGTGTTAAAAAGAACAATTTTTAAAAAAATTGGAAAACTACTTTTTTCTGATCATAGAATAACTAAATGTATTTTGAAGGTTTCATTCAGCCATTAATATCATTCACAATTTATTAATGAATTTTACAAAAAACACCATAAATTTTATATTTAAATATGTAAAAACTATTTGTAATAGATTAGGAACAAAATAGTTCTAGAAAAACCATTTATTATAAAACCTACGTGATTGGATTTTTGGATTAAAAGTTTCTCAAATGCTCTCCTGCACCATTCTCAATGCAAGTTATTCCTACACCTATGGGAAGAGTTAGATGAAAGTTTTCAACACGTGTGTTTGCTGGGATGAAGTAAATGTTTCACACACCTATCATACAACTAAGTCACAGCATTCACAATTTATATGTATAATGTACATAAATTTAATATTTAAACATGAACAAAATATTTTTTAATAAATAAAGGTGAAACTAGTGTAAGAAAAGGCAGCATTTGCCATATTACATAAACAAATACTTTTACCATTCTTGGGGTAAAGGTTGCACATGTGCCTGTTGAATCACACATGAAACTTATCTCTCCCCAACCCGTTCTCGCAAATTCGTAAAGTCAATATTGATTTATTAACTACGTGTATAGGTGATATACTAAACATAATAGATACCCCTAAAAAGATTCATAGAAAACACCGACCTTACCTAACCTTGTTAGTATATTAAGATAAGCATCTTATTGCTTCGTAATTACAATTATTACTTAACCTATACCTATTATAGGTTAGGTAATAATTGTAATTACGAAGCAATAAGATGCTTATCTTAAGATACTAACAAGGTTAGGTAAGGTCGATGTTTTCTATGAATCTTTTTAAGGGTATCTATTATGTTAAGTATGTCACCTATGCACATATTTAATAAGTCAATATTGACTTATTAAATTTGTGAGAACGGATTGCTCTCCCCACAACAATGATGAAACTTTAATGAAGATTTCAAAACGTTTTGTGTTTGCTGGGAGGGAACTAGGTTCTGGGTTGTGGTAGAACCTGGTAGTTCTTATGTGGAGGCATAAGAACTCATGTGAATGATGACCACAAACTAATATACTGTACCACATATCAGTTAGGATTGGTTCAGGGAGCCTCTGGGGCTCACATAGAAAATGGCGTTTCATTACATTCAACGCTGGTTTTCTGTTTCTACTGTTTTTCCTGGTGTAGATTGTTGTCATTTTTGGTGTTGCAAGGTCTGTCGTCATTGGTTCTTGGTCATAACTGAGCCCCCTTAATGGGCTGCAGTTTACCAGGCAGTGGCTGCTCTACTGGACAAGGCAACCTGTCTCAGTTTTCTGTTGTGTTGGACTCAGTCTCCCCCAGAGTTGGAGCTTCCACTCTTGTTTGACAAGGAGGCGGCACGCTTGGTCATATAGACTTAAGTTTGCAACACCTTCCTCGTTCTTTGCCTGATAAAGGTGATTTTTTTTCTCTTATTGTTTGGCAGATTTGTTGGTTGCTTATAAAATGTGTATTTAATGTAATTCATTTTGATGTACTGTACAGTGCATATAATTCATTGATAGTTAAATTATAATAGTAGCTATAATTATTCCTGTATTCTTTTTATTATGTAAATGCACAATATACTTTATATTTTGTTGATCGTAAATGGTCAAACATTTATCAATACAATTTTAAAATGAACAACTTATTTACTTTACATTTTAGCTAAGTTTTTCCTAGAATAAGACATTTTCCGAGATGAAATTTCTTAATTAATTTTCAGGATGCTCATGAGTTGATGTTAGTGAAAGGATCACTTGTTCCCAATGCTTTTTGACAGCCATTGACCTTCTCTACCCAGACTATTTGGAAGCTGCTAGTCGTGCCCTGTGGATGGAAGTCTGGAACAAGGTAAGATAAATAATAATTAACTTTTGCTGATGTGAAAGACCAGTGCAATGTAAGGTAACTTATCTTGATGTATACACTATACTAAGTTTAATGATATAAAATATTCAATGTTGCATCAATACAAATGCAATATTTTACTGCCAGATGGTTGTCTGTGTGCTTGACACTGCTTTCAAAATGAAATATGGAGTAATAGGTGTGATAAGATATTTTGAGTTACAGGATCCAATACTAATTTACAAAATTAGGTTCACTGAACTACTGTACTCATAATAAGAAATTACAATTCACAGTTGGCATATCCATATACCCCCTCACTTCCACAAAAACTTAAACACTTTAGTACTGAGACAATACAAGAACTTTCATCCTAGAACTAATATCGTTGCCTGAAATTTTTTATAAAATTAAAACTAAAAAAAAAGTAAATTGTTCTCACTATTACTATAACTACTGAACCTCTTATAAATTTCGAGCCTTTTTTCTGGGAAGAAGCCCCATGTAGCTCCCTCAAGCTACTCTACTGGTATAGTGCCAGACTACAAGGTGCCATCAGTCTGGAGTTCTTATTGGCCTACTGCGGATCTTGAGCTAGAACCTGACCCCACTCCCCCTCAGAGGCGCAGGGAGCAGTGACACAATAAAAACTTTATGTAAATTGGTTCATGACTGCCACCACAAAAGGAAGGCACCCAGAAAATTAGTGAAACAAAACAGACCACTGCTTGGTTAAAAACCAGACTGCAGCCTCAAAACAATCAAAAGAACTCTCCCCTAGCAATGTAAACAAAATAGAAAAAATTCACAAAACTAGCACGAGCTAGTTCACCCAATCTCCCTCCCCAAAATGAGGGGATGAAAGAGGTGGCAGACAGGAGGGAGGTAGACCAGGTCAGCCGGCTGCTCCACCGCCAGTTATTATACTAATATGTAAGTGCCTGGTTGCCCTCTCAGCTTGCTTTGGTACCGGTCTCCTGTCATCAGCTAAGTGGTGTTTTGCCTCTAAGGCTTTTCCTGTGGATGTTCTGCAGTGTGAGCCAGGAGTTTATTATTAAAAAACAGTATTATATTAACCACTGCACTGCTCTGCACTAAAATATGACAAACCCCTGTTGCGCAGAAAATATATTCTTTCCAAAATTTTTTTTTCTCTTCTTATGTTGTTAAAATGCTGTTGCTGATCACGGGGAACTAAAAAATATTGTATGTGACATACTTTAGCCATGATGGAGCTGGGAAGTTGAGCAAATTATGGGTGCTGAGAGATGAAGTGCTCAGGGTCAGTCGGCCCCTCCACCAAGTGGGGCGGCAGTTGCCGCGAATATAATGTTTCATAATTACTTTGATGTTTCTCATTTGTTTTTTTGCTGTAATATTATTGAAAAGTGTGTAATTTCTTGAATTTATATAGTTCAATGTGTGGAATATTGCTATGCTTTTTTTTTTTTTTTTTTTATGCAGGAATATTCCTGCCCGGGCCCTAAGCCTCTGGCTGGCCCACTAAGTATCGCTATGCTGAAAATTATGTGACTAATATCTGTGACATGTATATTATATTCGACGCTCAATCAAACAGTGTTTTTGCTGTTCTTACACTATATGCACATATTGTATATACCTATCTACATATGTGCTCACCATAACGAACCACTAAGTTGATAGAGTTCACCACCTTCCTCGTCGCTTCCAGCTTGCCCTTGCCTCCCTAAAATCTAAAAACTCTTTTTTTTTTTTTTTCTTTGGAGATATATACAAGAGTTGTTACATTCTTGTATAGCCACTAGTACGCGTAGCGTTTCGGGCAGGACCCTGGAATACGATCCCCTGCCGCGAAGAATCGTTTTTTCATCCAAGTACACATTTTACTGTTGCGTTAAACAGAGGCTACAGTTAAGGAATTGCGCCCAGTAAATCCTTCCCGGCCAGGATACGAACCCATGACATAGCGCTCGCGGAACGCCAGGCGATTGTCTTACCACTACACCACGGAGACTGCAACAAGACTGCTATTCTTATCCTTCCTTCCGACAAAGGCAATTCGGTGGTTGTCCTTGACCGTGAGGACTACCTCCGAAAAGCAGATGTCTTGCTCTCTGACTCTCGCACTTATGCTCCTCTGACTTCTAACCCTTTGGATCGCCTCAAAACTTCCTTTAACCGCAAACTAAGACAGCTCTCTAGTCTTTGCCCTCCTGACTTTGATCTCATTAAACGTTTCCATGTCATCTGCTCTTCTCTTTCTTATTTCTATGGTCTTCCTAAGACTCATAAACCTGGTGTTCCTCTTCGTCCTATCATTTCTTCATGGGGCTCTGTCAGCTATCCTCTTGCCTCCTGGCTCGCCAAAACCCTGACACCTTACCTTGGCACTTTTTCCCCTGCCCACCTTCGTCACTCTCAGGACTTCATAGAAAGACTGCGCCTGCAACCCTCTTGTAAGATGCTTAGTCTTGATGTCGACTCTCTGTTCACTAATGTTCCGCTCGATGACGTTCTCTCTTTCCTTAGACAGAAGGCGTCAGAGGGCCTCCTTCCTCTTCCACTTCCCACTTACGTTTTCTTCGATCTCATTAGACTCTGTGTTGAATCTAACTCTTTCTCTTTCAACGGTAAATATTATACTCAAACTTTTGGTGTCGCTATGGGTTCCCCTCTCTCCCCTGTTCTTGCTAATTTCTACATGGAATACTTCGAAACTGTTCTTCTTCCTTCTATTGATACTCGTCCCTCTCTCTGGCTTCGCTATGTTGATGACATTTTTGCTTTATGGCCTCATGACCTTAATCTTTTCCAGCCTTTCCTCGCCTCTCTTAACAATCTGGCTCCTTCTATCCATTTCAAAGTTGAGTGGGAATCTAATTCTCTCCTTCCTTTTCTTGATGTTCATGTTCAAAGCTCTGTGTCTGGGTTCTCTTTCTTTGTCTACCGTAAACCCATGCATAGTGGCATGTACATTCACTTCTTTTCCTACCATCCTCCTTCTGTTAAGAAAAGTGTCCTCGTCTCTCTCTTCCTCTGCGCTCTACGCATCAGCGACCCTCAGTTTCTTGATTCTGAAATTGCCTTTTATCTACAAATCATTCTCTCGCCTTGGTTATCCTTTGCATTTCATCAACTGTGCCTACTCTCAAGCTAAACTAAATTTCTTTCATCCTAAACCTGCTTCCAACACTAGTAGCACTGTACTATGCCTTCCCTTCATATCTGAACTCAAAACTTTTACCAATACCTTTCGTCCTCTTGACATTATACTCGCCTTTCGACAAACTAACACACTTCGTAGCAATCTAGTTCACACTGCTCCTCCTGCTTCTAATGCTGCTGGTGTCTACTCTATTTCCTGTTCATCTTGTCCTCTCCAATACTTTGGCGAAACTGGCTGTACACTGAATAACAGACTTAAAGAACACAAGAGAAGTGTTAAGTCTGCAGACACTAACAATGCTCTCTTCTGCCATGTGAGGGATTCTAATCATCTCATTGATTGGTCTTCCTCCAAAATAATCTTTCCTGCCTCTACTCTACACAGACGCCGTCTTGTAGAATCAGCTCTTATACACAATGTACTCAACATGAACTTGAGTCCTGGCTTTGTTACTGTGGACTCTTCCCTTTCACAGTATATACTCAAATGCTCTAATCTTTCTAACAAACGTGACTTAACATAAGCTTCCCCCTTCCATTTATCTTTCTTTCTCTTTCCTTTTCTTTCTCTCTTCTCCCCTTTTTCTGTTCATTGTCTTCTCCTACGCTCCCTTGCTATCCTCTTCATGTTCCTATTACTTCTCCTTCGGTGGTTATAATAGGAGCTGCCTCGTATGGGCCAATAGGCTTTCTGCAGTTCTCATTATTACTACTATCCCCTACACCTTACTTTCCTCCTCAGCTCTCTCTTGCCTATTTATTGTCTGTCTCTACCTCCTCATCACAATCGACTTGAGAATGGTCCAGGACAGACTGAAACGTCGTCATCCCTTCAACTTCTAGTGTGTGGTCTTGTCAACATACTTCAGCCACGTTATTGTGACTCATCGCCTGCATGTTGATAAGAACATAAGAACATAAGAACAAAGGTAACTGCAGAAGGCCTATTGGCCCATACGAGGCAGCTCCTATTCTATAACCACCCAATCCCACTCATATACTTGTCCAACCCGTGCTTGAAACAATCGAGGGACCCCACCTCCACAATGTTACGCGGCAATTGGTTCCACAAATCAACAACCCTGTTACTGAACCAGTATTTACCCAAGTCTTTCCTAAATCTAAACTTATCCAATTTATATCCATTGTTTCGTGTTCTGTCCTGTGTTGATACTTTTAATACCCTATTAATATCCCCCCAGTTATGTCCATTCATCCACTTGTAAACCTCTATCATGTCACCCCTAACTCTTCGCCTTTCCAGTGAATGCAACTTAAGCTTTGTTAATCTTTCTTCATATGAAAGATTTCTAATTTGGGGAATTAACTTAGTCATCCTACGCTGGACACGTTCAAGTGAATTTATATCCATTCTATAATATGGCGACCAAAACTGAACTGCATAATCTAAATGGGGCCTAACTAGAGCAAGATATAGCTTGAGAACCACACCAGGTGTCTTGTTACTAACGCTGCGATTAATAAATCCAAGTGTCCGATTTGCCTTATTACGAACATTTATGCATTGATCCTTTTGTTTTAAATTCTTACTAATCATAACTCCCAGATCCCTTTCGCAATCCGACTTCGCAATCACAACACCATCTAGCTCGTATCTTGTAACTCTATCATCATTACCTAACCTCAGAACTTTACATTTATCAGCATTAAACTGCATCTGCCAATCCTTTGACCATTTCAAAACCCTATCTAGATCAACTTGAAGTGATAGTGAGTCCTCCTCCGAATTAATTTCCCTACCGATTTTCGTATCATCGGCAAATTTGCAAATGTTGCTACTCAAACCTGAATCTAAATCATTTATATATATTATAAACAACAGAGGTCCCAGGACAGAGCCTTGAGGCACTCCACTTACAACATTTTCCCACTCTGACTTGATTCCATTTATACTAACTCTCTGTTTCCTTTGGTATAGCCATGCCCTAATCCAGCTTAATATAGCACCCCCAATACCATGAGACTCTATTTTTTTAATCAGTCTTTCATGTGGCACTGTATCAAAAGCTTTGCTAAAGTCAAGGTATACAACATCGCAATCCTTACCACTATCAACTGCCTCAACAATGCTAGAATAAAAAGATAACAAATTTGTTAAACATGAACGGCCATTTATAAAACCATGTTGCGACTCAATTATTAATTTATGTTTTTCAAGATGAAGACGAATTTTATTTGCTATTATAGATTCGAGTAACTTTCCCACAATAGACGTTAGGCTAATTGGTCGATAGTTAGACGCAAGTGATCTATCTCCTTTCTTAAAAACTGGTATCACATTAGCAACTTTCCAAAACTCTGGCACTCTGCCTGACTCTATTGATTTATTAAATATGGTTGACAGTGGGTCACAAAGCTCCTCTTTGCATTCTTTAAGCACCCTAGCAAACACTTCATCCGGCCCTGGGGATTTGTTTGGTTTGAGTTTTACTATTTGTTTAAGAACATCCTCCCTGGTAACTGCTAAACTCGTCAACCTGTCCTCGTCCCCACCCACATAGACTTGTTCGGCTGAAGGCATATTGTTAAGTTCCTCTTTAGTAAATACAGATACAAAATATTTATTAAAAATACTACTCATCTCTTCATCACTATCTGTTATTTGACCTGTCTCAGTTTTTAATGGACCTATCCTTTCCCTAGTCTTAGTACGATATAACTGAAAAAACCCTTTAGGATTTGTCTTTGCTTGCCCTGCTATGCGAACTTCATAGTTTCTTTTTGCTTTCCTTATCTCTTTTTTAACATTTCTAACCAGTTGTACGAATTCCTGTTCTAAAGTGACCTCCCCATTTTTAATCCTTTTGTACCAAGCTCTCTTTTTACCTATAAGGTTCTTCAAATTCTTTGTTATCCACTTTGGGTCATTAGTATACGATCTATTCAATTTGTATGGTATACTACGTTCCTGTGCTTTGTTTAGAATATTCTTAAATAAGTTATATATTGAATCCACATCGAAATCCCCATTTAAGTCACCTATCGCTGGGTTCATGTCTCGCTCCAAGACCGGCCCACACCCCATACCCAAGCCTTTCCAATCAATTTGACCCAAAAAATTTCTTAGGCTATTAAAATCAGCTTTTCGAAAATCTGGCACTTTAACAGAATTTTCTCCTACTGGTCTATTCAGTAAAGAGTACTGGACCTACTGGTCTATTCAGATAGAGTAAACCCAAAGCAACAAGAGTGGCCGCGGCAGAGCATGGCTGGCAGACTCCCTCCCACCTTAAACATCCACTGATCAACATGCCGCCTCCCACCACACTGTTATTGTTTTTATTACACTATTTACATACGTTATATATAAGTATCTACATATTTTATTCACCATAATTGTACAACTAAGCTGGTATGACAAGTTCAGGCAATAAGAGAGGTTGCACCACACACACATAGCTGATAGCTGCCTCCCTCACTGGTTCAAGGCCAGACGCACTAGCATTCCTCCCATGTCCATACTGTTTGTGGTGATATTACACTATATATACACAAAATATATATAAGTATCTACATGTTTTATTCACCATAACTGTACAACTAAGTTGGTATGATGTCCAAACAGTATAGTGGCCACTGCATGAAAAGTCACACAACAGGTAGCAGATGACAGCCTCACCCACTCCCACACTAAAATGGTTCCTCCCAACAAAGGAGCAGGCAGGCAGGCAGGTAGGCAGACGGGCAGGCAAGCAGGCTGGCAGGATGGCAAGCAGGCAGGCAGGCAGGCAGGCAGAGAGGGAGGCTGGCAGGCAAAAATAAACATGAAAATTACCTCTGCTGAAGACATTGAAAAACCTCAGGCAAATATTAATAAAGTTTTCAGCTGAGCAACAGAAAATAACATGATGTTTAACAGTGATAAATTCCAGGTACTCAGGTACGGTAAAAATGAGGACCTTAAACATAATACAGGGTACAGAACACAAACAAATGTGCCCATAGTAGGAAAGCAGCATGTAAAGGATTTTGGAATAATGATGTCTAACGACCTAACGTTTAGAGAGTATAACCAGGCAAATATTGCGAGGCCAGAAAAAAACTTCAACTTCAATTATATCTATAACTAGAATAACAACTTTGAGTCTGATAAAAAAAATCCAGTTTCTGACCAATTCTGACCATTTTTACATATAGAGTGCACAGCTGCCTGTTCTACAATCTTTATCAAATGGCTTTTTCATAAACCCTTAACATTTGGAGTTATAAACTTTTCTGTGGGAGCCCCGTCGGCTTCCCGGAGCTATCCAAGCTGAATTGATATGTATAACTTTCTGGCATTTGTCAATGTGCTTGGAGTTCTTGCCTACCGGACCCCATGAGCCACAACCTGGCCACCTCAGAGAGGCACGAGGAGCAGTGGCCTATAGAAACACCTCCCCTGTGGTTGGGAGTATTCTATGTCTGCCATCAACTGGGTTAGGCACCCGGAAAGGTAGGCACCCCAAAAGAAACCCCTATTTTTGTGAAACTATTGCTACTGAAAGCCGAACGATTGGACAGAACACCCCAAATGAAAATTAGCAAAGGAGCATGACGTCATCATGTTGCCACGCCGCCGTCGGCGCAACCCCCCCCCCCCACCCCTCCTTCCCAGGGAGGGGGAAGGGAGGAGCGCCAGACCCTCGCGCCGGCAACCCATCCGTCAGTTCTTGGCTGATGCGATTCTGGGAATGTCTTGTGCCTGTGGCTCTGGAATTTTTGTCTCGGTTCTGTGTTTAGTGACATGGGACTTCTCTCCAGGTGGTGTGAGAGCCAGGAGTAATATTACACGATACCCAGACTGCATGCGCCTAAGGCTACCTTCCCTAGGTGCCCAGTAAGTACTGCCCTTGGGGGCTTGAGGCCACCTTCCACAAATTCACCTTGGGATCTGCCTCCGCTGTGGCTTTTACTGCTCGCATCTTGGCCGCCCTTGGGATCTGCTGCGGTTTTCTTGCCCTTGTGTTTCCCTGGGTATGGGATAGTTTTTGTCACTGGTAGGGGGTGCGGGATTCTGCACAGCTAGTTTTCGCTACTTATAGCGGCCGGCTCTGTTCCGCCTTGAGTGCGTTGTCCTCTTGCGGGTTTTTTTCATTTGATTTGTGTTTTTTGCCTAGTGGGAAGGGGGGGGGGTCTGCCATTGTGGTTCCCGTTAGCTGTTGCGGTGTGTGTGTGCTCAACCCCCACAAGTAAGATTATTGTGCTTGTGGGGGTTGAGCTCTGGCTCTTTGGTTCCTCCTCTCAACTGTCAATCAACTGATATACAGATTCCTGAGCCTACTGGGCTCTATCATATCTACATTTGAAACTGTGCATGGAGGCAGCCTCTACCACATCACTGCCTAATGCATTCCATCTGTTAATTACTCTGACACTGAAAAATTTCTTTCTATCGTCCCTGTGGCTCATTTGGGTGCTCAGTTTTCACCTGTTTTCCCTTGTTTGCGAACCATCCATGTTAAACAATTTATCTTTGTCTACCCTGTCAATTCCTCGGAGAATTTTGTAGGTAGTGATCATGTCTCCCCTTACTTTTCTGTCTTCCAGTGTCGTGAGGCGCATTTCCCACAACCTTTCTTCATAACTCATGCCTCTTAGGTCTGGGACTAGCCTAGTGGCATATCTCTGAACTTTTTCAAGCTTTGCCTTGTGCTTGACAAGGTACGGGCTCCATGCTGGGGGCCGCATACTCCAGGATTGGTCTTACATATGTGGTATACAAGGTTCTGAATGATTCCTTGCATAGGTTTCTGAAGGCAGTTCTGATGTTAGCCAGTCTGGCAATTCTTTTGATGTGGGGCTTCAGGAGACAGGTTTGATGTGATATCAACTCCTAGATCTTTCTCTCTGTCCATTTCATGAAAGACTTCATCTCCAATTCTGTATCCTGTGTCTGACTTCCTGTTTCCACTGCCTAGTTTCATTACCTTACATTTACTCGGGTTGAACTTTAGTAGCCATTTGTTGGACCATTCATTCAGTCTGTCTATGTCATCTTGTAGCCTCATACTATCTTCCTCCATCTTAATCCTCGTCCTATGTGTGTGTGTGATATATATATATATATATATATATATATATATATATATATATATATGCGAACAAGCCTGAATGGTCCCCAGGACTATATGCGAATGAAAACTCACACCCCAGAAGTGACTCGAACCCATACTCCCAGAAGCAACGCAACTGGTAACTACAGGGCGCCTTAATCCGCTTGACCATCACGGCCGTCAAAAGGAAGTGATAGCCGAGGCTATATGAGCCACTTCCCCGACGGCAACTCGGATGGTAATCTTGGGCATAGCATTTCACCAAATGGGAGTATGGGTTCGAGTCACTTCTGGGGTGTGAGTTTTCATTCATATATATATATATATATATATATATATATATATATATATATATATATATATATATATATATATATTATTAAATATGACCGAAAAAGTAAGATTAATAATTCTAACACGAATTTTCTCAATCTTTCGTACATTTCTTTTCACTGTTGGAGGTAAATCAAAAATCAATTCTCCAAAATTCATTTTTATTTCTAGTCTGACGCGACACGAGCGCGTTTCGTAAAACTTATTACATTTTCAAAGACTTACACATCTCCGATTTTATATCTACATTTGAGTGAGGTGGAAGGGGTGATGTGGCATTAACACAAGACAGAACAAGAGGTGGCATTAATAGGGTATTAATTTCATCAACACAAGACAGAACAAGAGGTGGTATTAATAGGGTATTAATTTCATCAACACAAGACAGAACACGAAACAATGGGTATTGAATAGAAGTGTTTGTAGAAAGCCTATTGGTCCATATTTCTTGATGCTTCTATATTGGAGCGGAGTCTAGAGGTGGGTAGAATATAGTTGTGCATCAATTGGCTGTTGATTGCTGGTGTTGACTTCTTGATGTGTAGTGCCTCGCAAACGTCAAGCCGCCTGCTGTCGCTGTATGTATCGATGATTTCTGTGTTGTTTACTAGGATTTCTCTGGCTATGGTTTGGTTGTGGGAAGAGATTATATGTTCCTTAATGGAGCCCTGTTGCTTATGCATCGTTAAACGCCTAGAAAGAGATGTTGTTGTCTTGCCTATATACTGGGTTTTTTGGAGCTTACAGTCCCCAAGAGGGCATTTAAAGGCATAGACGACGTTAGTCTCTTTTAAAGCGTTCTGTTTTGTGTCTGGAGAGTTTCTCATGAGTAGGCTGGCCGTTTTTCTGGTTTTATAGTAAATCGTCAGTTGTATCCTCTGATTTTTGTCTGTTGGGATAACGTTTCTATTAACAATATCATTCAGGACCCTTTCCTCCATTTTATGAGCTGTGGAAAAGAAGTTCCTGTAAAATAGTCTAATAGGGGGTATAGGTGTTGTGTTAGTTGTCTCTTCAGAGGTTGCATGGCTTTTCACTTTCCTTCTTATGATGTCTTCGACGAAACCATTGGAGAAGCCGTTATTGACTAGGACCCTCCTTACCCTGCAGAGTTCTTCGTCGACTTGCTTCCATTCTGAGCTGTGGCTGAGAGCACGGTCGACATATGCGTTAACAACACTCCTCTTGTACCTGTCTGGGCAGTCGCTGTTGGCATTTCAGTTGTGTATTTGTGAACTAAAGTCTTTGAAAATGTAATAAGTTTTAGTTTTACGAAACGCGCTCGTGTCGCGTCAGACTAGAAATAATATATATATATAATATATATATATATATATATATATATATATATATATATATATATATATATATATATATATATAATATATATATATATATATATATATATATATATATATATATATATATATATATATATATATATATATATATATATATATATATATATATATATATATATAGTATATTTTGGTAGCAGTCTTTCCTGTAGACATATATTATATTACATATGACCGAAAAAGTAAGATTAATAATTCTAACACGAATTTTCTCAATACTTCTTATGTTTCTTTTCACTGTTGATGGTAATTGAAAAATCAGTTCTCCAAAATTCATTTTTATTTCTAGTCTGATGCGACACTTGAACGCGTTTCGTAATAACTTGTTACATTTTCAAAGACTTTTAGTTTACACACACACAACTATAACCTGCAAACACTAAAGAGAGTTCTTACTATGCTATGATTTAAACAGATTGATTGGTTGATAAAGATTAAGCCACCCAAGAGGTGGCACGGGCATGAATAGCCCGTAAGTGGGACAACTTTTTTTTTCCTCTGTATTCTGAGGTTGCATTTAATCATCAAGCTGTTATCGCGGGGGAGGATACTGCTTCACAGTCTTTATGAGGGTGTCCAACTGCTGGACACCTTTGTTGACCAGGAGAGTGGCTGTGTTGATGGCTTCAGGGTGGCCACTGCATGATTCAGGAACTCTTAAAGCTCTTCTAAGGTCATTGGTTGCTTCACATTCCAGAAGATAGTGAAGTAATGGCTTTTCTGTGACAGTTTGGCAGAAGATGCACTCTCTCTGTCGGGGTTCACCAATCTCCCAGTTGCATCTGTAACCTAGACGTAGTCTATATAACCTAACTGCTATTTCCCTGTGGATATTTAAACAGCTCTTTCATTTTATTTTATACCCCATTTTGGGTGAGATATGTTACAACAGTTTTGGATGAGGTGAACAAAACTTTCAACACAAGACAGAACACGAAACAATGGGTATTGAAGGTAAGAATGGAAGTAACTGCAGAGGGCCTATTGGCCCATATTTCTTGATGCTTCTATATTGGAGCGGAGTCTTGAAGTGGGTAGAATATAGCTGTGCATTAATTGGCTGTTGATTGCTGGTGTTGACTTCTTGATGTGTAGTGCCTTGCAGATGTCAAGCCGCCTGCTATCGCTGTATCTATCGATGATTTCTGTGTAGTTTGCTAAGATTTCTCTGGTGATGGTCTGGTTGTGGGAAGAGATTATATGTTCCTTAATGGAGCCCTGTTGCTTATGCATCGTTAATCGCCTGGAAAGAGATGTTGTTGTCTTGCCTATATACTGAGTTCTTTGAGGCTTACAGTCCCCAAGTGGGCATTTGAAGGCATAGACGACGTTGGTCTCTTTTAAAGCGTTCTGCTTTGTGTCTGGAGAATTTCTCATGAGTAGGCTGGCGGTTTTTTTAGTTTTATAGTAAAGGAGTCAGCAAGCCTTTAAGTCACTTAGCCAGTCTGTATGAGGGTGTGGGTATCTGGCTGATGATTGGCTGAAGTGGGTTTCCAGGTTTGTGGCTCTTGACATTTCCATACGCATACCCAGGTTTGTTTGGTAGATTTGGGCGCCAGTTCGCAGTACCCTGCCTGGGCTTCCCTTAGCGTGTTAAAATGGCTAAGGGCCCTAGGTAACCTTGCAGTGGGCTCCGTGGTCTGGTGGATGTGACCCTTGAGTCCCCTCTCGCTTCTTGCGAGTTTGAAGGTTGCTCTGTCCCGTTATCTCGGGGCGACTCTTACTAGTTGTGCCTCCGCCATGCTGCCTGTAGGGTCAGTGATTCTTTTGACCCGAAGTCGGGCGACATGGTTGTCTGTACTTGCTCTAGTTCACCCATGCTACTCAACATATGTGGGTGCAGGCAGCTGCTGCATTGCATGCTCGGTTCAGCTTCTGTAGTGTGCTCAGTTGGTTGCGGCCCCGAATGCGCCAAAGCTGTCCCGTTTTGGTTACAGGGGTCCGGACTTTGGGGGTGGGAGTTTCTTCGGCTCAAGTTCTGTCCGCCCCTCCTAGTCTTTCCCCTTCTGTTGTGCATACGTTCCTTCCTCCATGCTTCCGGCTCCGAAACATCTGCAGGTTTCGGAGTTGGTGCTGGGTCTCATTGGTGTTAAGATATGGGCGATCTTGGGGGTTTCCTCTTCCAGGGTGGCGGCAGAGGCATTCGAGCCTGTTCCTCCAGCCATGGCATATGGATTTGACCAGTGGGAACCCTCCCTTAGTGTTTTTATGGTTGCCCCGGATTTTTCTTGTGAGGCCGGGGCTTTGGGGGGACGGCTCGGCCCCGGGTCCTGCCATGGAGGTTTCCTGGGTTGGGGAGGGGTTAACTGTAGGGCCTTGTCCCCGTTTTTCTCGCTTCGGTTTTGTGCCCTCGGAGCGGGGACGCAGTTCCTCGGTGTGGGGTTTTCCTTCCCCCTTCTGAGTCCGAGTTGGTTTGTGTCTGCCCCTTCCCAGGTTCGGTTCCGTGTCCCTTCGGGTCCGTCACTTCTGTCCTTCTTGTGGGTGCTTTTCACCACTTTCTTAACCTTGTTCTCTTGGACATGTACTTTTCTCCGTGTTGCACTTGTGTTCCCTTCGTATTGGGTTCCCTGCGTGACCCTTGGTCAAGGGTGCCATTGTGCCCATATGTGCCTCCTTGTTTTTGTGCTTGCTTCTCGACGGTTCGTGAAACTCTTCGATACTTCACATATTATTTGAACGTCAGTTGACTTCGAGTGAGGCTTCCCTCCAGTCCTTTCTCGGACTCGTTGGTCCTCTTCCATATTTTTTTCTTCTTTCGATTCTGTTTTGCATTCTTTTGTATTCACATCGTCTCTCCTTCCTGTCTCGCCGTTCCTAATATTCGTGACATACATCTTACTGGGGCCCTCCCAGGAAGACGGGTGTGTGGCTCGACCTCAGGCGTAGGGGCCGGGGTGATTATTTTGTTTTGGGCAGTGTACGCTAGTGGTGGTGTTCCCCGTCCTTTCTAGTGGCTTATACGCCGTTCTCACTCATCTTCTCTCTCCTGTCATATCCCCCTAGATACTGGGGGTGTTCTGGATTTTATATGTGGGTCAATCACCTTGTTCTTTTTCTCTGCTTGTGGGTGTGGGGTGGCTCAGAGTGGCGCCTGGTGTTACGCTATTTCCGGTGTTCGGTGAGGGGTGTTTCACCTATTTTGGTGTTTCGTCTTTCGGCGCTTGGGCCTTCTCTTGATATCTAGACACTCCTTCGTTGCCTCAATCTGTGCTGTCTAAATACTCATTCATTGACTCGGTCTCTGAACACTCCTTCCTTGCCTGTCTTCTGTGCTTGGCTGCACCCTTATATCCATGGAGTCTGTGTATTTGTGTTCAACAACAACACTCGATGTGGTTGGTCGTGTACATTACGTTACCGGCTGCTACTTAGATCTTTGTTGTTCGTAATATATTCGTTGTCCTCTCATGTCCCTAGATGCCGGTTCCCGGACCGTAAATAGGGTCTTTTCATTGCCTATTTTCCTTCCTCTATGCTACACAAAGTTGTTTATCTTGGTAGGTACTTATTGGCTCTGCTGTTGTTCGGTGTTGGGTTGGTCTCGGTACATGTTCAGTTCCGTGATTTTGGCTTGCCCTAATGTTCAGTTGTGGAACTGAGTTCTTTCAATTTTACCTTGTATCTCCCTGCCAACTTCTGTGTTGCAATGTCTGCGGGTGATTGTTAACTTCCAATCAACCACTCCTGCCCTTCGGCTTCTTTTCTTTGGGACTAGAGGAGCTAGGATTCCAGTCCTGGCTACGGCTTTTTCTTTGTGTTCCTTTTCTAGTATGTACATATTTGTTTTCCTACGGTACACGTCCTGAGTAGTCCTTCCCATGTATACCTCGGACACACGTGCGTCGTTCTTCCCTGCTGGAGCTGGTTGCGCAGCTCCTGTGGGTTGCAGGTGGTCGTTGTTTTTTGCTTCGCGTCTCGAAATTTGGTTCGTGGTGCTAGTTTTCCTCGTTGAGCTTTGCCTGGGTCCTAGCTCTTTCATTTTTTACCATGTTGGTCCTTCAGGGGTCCCTGGGAGTGGGGTTCCTCCCGGTCGGGGCATGTCTGCTCGCCCGGGTTGGTTCCTTCCTAGCTCTCCGGGATTGGGTTCCTGGTTACCTAGCGGCCGTTCCTTCTGATTTCTTTGCCAGCCTTGGTTGGGGCGCTGCTTTGCTCGGTTTCCGATCCTGAGGGTCTTTCCGCGGCTCCGCCTCTTTTTGCTGGTCGGTCCAGCCCTACCCAAGGCTGGTTCGATCTTCCCCTCGAGTCTTCGCCTCCGGGGTTTTTGTCTCGAGTTTTTCGTCGCGTGTGTGGGGACTGGTGGCTTCGTTGTTTGGTCTCCCACATACGTGCTTAATCTCGGTGGCAGTGTGTAGTTGCCTAGCGATCCTTCCGGGTTTCCTATCACTGTGAAGGGTGCTTCGGTCTCTGATAGGGTTGTCTTGTCCTTCCATTCTGGATTGTTCCAGAACCGTCATCTGGTGCCGTATGCTTTTCCCTCGAATTGAGCGGCGCTGGCGGGGCCGCTCTACCTTGCGTTCGATGTTGCTTTTCCTTCTGCTCCGTTCCACTTACTGTCTAGAGTGTTGTTTCACCTCTAGCCTGCTCATGCACTGACGGTGTTGTCATGGTCATTGGCCCGGGTGGTCTCTTTTCTTTTCTTCTCCTCGGTTTGTCATGACCCCTTCGGTTCTGGTGTGTTTTTTTGTGTGTTTTTTGGGTCTTCTTTTCCGGATGGTGTTGACCTCTGGGGGTCGGGTTAGGTAGTTTCAGGCTCTCCTCCGGCGCCCTTGTTTTTTCTGCTCATTTGGTCCTGGTGGTAGTTTGTTTTGCTGCAGTCTCTTTCTTTTCGGGTGATATTTGGGTCTGCTGTTTTCTGGGGAGGTCCTTGGATTGCTGCTTGGTTGGTCAGACCGGGGGTGCTTCATGTGTTGTTCAGTTGCGGCACTACGCTGTTTTCTGCGCGTTTTGGCCTCTGGGGCCATAGGCGTGTTTTGGTTTGCCCGGGTTCCCTTCCTTCCTGTTTTGGTGTTCAGGTCTGCCGGGTCACCTGCAGAGTTCTTTGGTTTGGCCTGTGGTCTTGTTTTTGTGTTAGAGCGCTTGGCATCCGCCTCACGGGTCTTTCCCTCTTTTGCTTATCTTTGATGAGGTAGTTCCGGGAAGCCGACGGGGCTCCCCCTAGAAAACCAGCGTTGAATGTAATGAAACGCCATTTTCTGGGTGAGTCCCGGAGGCTCCCCGGCATCCCTCCCATCGCTGAGTCGGCGGTGTTTTTCCTGTTTTTTGACATCCAGCCTAAGAACGGAAGGTTGGGTGCTGGCACGAGGGTCTCGGGCTCCCCCTTCACCCTCCTAGGGAGGGGAGGGGGCGTTGCACAGACTGCGGCACGGCAAAATGATGACGTCATGCTCCTTTGGTAATTTTTGTTTGGGATGTCCTGTCCACTCATTCGGCTTTCGGTAACAATAGTTTCACCAAAATAGGACTTTGTTTTGGGGCACTTACCTTTCTGGGTGTCAGTCCCAGTCGGTGGCAGACATAGAATGCTCCCAACCACAGGGCGGTTTCTATAGGCCATTGCTCCTCGTGCCTCTCTGAGCGGGGTGGCCAGGTTGCTCGTGGTTCCCGGTAGGCAAGAACTTCAAGCACATTGACTGATGCCAGAAAGTTATACATGTCCATTCAGCCTGGATAGCTCCGGGAAGCTTCTGGGACTCGCCCAGAAAATCGCGTTTCATTATATTCAATGCTGGCTTTTTTACTAAATTTACCGCATATTTCAAATGCCATATTGACGATTTTTTGTTAAAAAATTATACTGAAAACCTATAATCTAGTATGATGAAAATGAAGATCATATGCTATTCTAAGAGCATAATAACAGCAAATAAACAGCTTGTGATATTTTATATTTTGTAATCTGATTTGAAAATCTGAAATTTTCAATATTCAATTTTAAAAATATTTTTTATTTTCTTGTTCTTTCAAGTTATGTTGGTCATCATTTAGGCTAAGTTGGAGCATTTCCTCTTTGATTATGCACAAAAAAATTAAAAGTGTTTGTGCAAGTTTGAGAAAATGATGTTATGTGTGTTATTTTTCTGGGGGGAGCCCCGTCGGCTTCGCGGAACTTTCCAGGCTAATATTTATTTATTTATTTATTTATTTATTTATGCAAATACAAGAAGGTAAATTGGGAATGTGAGGATACATAATATTGTAATTACAATCTTGTAAAGCCACTAGTACGCGCAGCGTTTCGGGCAGGTCCTTAATCTAAGAAAATTTTAGGTAGGTAAATACTTGCAAAATTTATAAAAAAATGATAACAGTTACATGGCAAGAAAAAAAATGAGAGAAAATTGTAGGTACAGTATATTAAAGCACATAGGTAGCTAAGAATGATTGCAATGACAGCTTGAATGGTAGTTGACAAAAATTGGTAGGCACAATACAGCATATGGCTAGCACATAAAAGAAGACAGCAATGAACACAATGATAAGGTTGTTTGGGTTAAATACATAAAAATTAGGAGGTTGGGTAACACTAGGTACAGAGCAAATTTAAAGCTCAGTGTAGGAAACTAAGAAGATGAAATTAGGTACTTTTTGGTTTTGCTTTTAAATAAGGCAAAAGTTTTACAGTTTTTCAATTCACTAAGGAGTGAGTTCCATAGACTAGGTCCCTTAATTTGCTTAGAGTGTTTATACAGATTAAGTTTGACCCTGGGGATATCAAAGAGATATTTATTTCTGGTGTTGTGATAATGGGTCCTATTACATCTTTCCAGGGAGAGTTTCAGAGCATAGTTTGCATTTAGGAACAGTGTTTTTTAAATGTAGTTGACACAAGAGAATGTGTGGAGGGAATTAATATTTAGCAAGTTTAGGGATTTAAACAAGGGAGCTGAGTGTTGTCTGAAAGCGGAGTTAGTTATTATTCTGATAGCAAATTTTTCCTGCATGATGATGGGCTTAAGGTGGTTTGCAGTGGTAGACCCCCATGCACAGATACCATAATTAAGATAGGGGTAGATTAGTGCATAATATAGTGAGAGGAGAGCAGAGTTAGGAACATAATATCTGATTTTGAAGAGTATACCAACTGTCGTAGAGACTTTCTTAGTTATGTGTTGAATGTGGGTGCTGAAGTTGAGTCTCTTGTCTAGGAATAGGCCAAGAAACTTGCCATCATTTTTATTACTGATGTTAATGTTGTCTATCTGTAGCTGAATTGCATTTGATGATTTGCGTCCAAATAAGACCCCCTCCCCATCCGGCCCGTTGGCGTCGTGAGGGGGCTTCGTGGTCGGCTGCCGGAGTGTGAAGCTCCGTGGGACAGTCCTCTGTCCTTTTCTGGCCTTGCACTCCTGCTGCTGTCTTCTCTAATTATGCCGGATCGCTTTTCCTTTTCATTATGTTTCGTTTTTCTCTCCCCTCTTCTCCTATCTGCTTGTCGTTTCCTGCCGACCTTTTGCTTGTTTTGGATTATTTCTTTGGACTTCTATTTTGACGCCCGGGTGCTTGGGGAGGCATACTCTTGCACCCGTAGAACTGTTGTACCCGACGTCTCGAGCGAGGGGAACCTTTTATTGTCAATCCCCCTTTCGTCGCTGAACCCGATCTCGACGGACTGACGGTTCTTAAGGTGGCGTTTGTGGGCCGTATACTAACGACGCACCCCTAGGGGGCCCCAGCATGATCGGCGATAGCTTCCTGTTGGGTGTCCTGCCTCTAATTGTGGCTCCATGGTGGGTATGGGGGCACATTCGTGGATGAATTTCTTTCTCTTCGTCTCTATGTCGATGAATGTTTCCGTTGTACCTTCTCAGGCTCATGGGGTGGGCGACCAAGCCCCCGAGTCGGCCTGTATTGGAAGACCAGGCTCTGTAGCTCCCGCTGCGTTGGGCGCCGACCTTGCTCCTCCTTTGACCGTCCTGACTTCTTCCCCCAGCTCCCCTCCCTCCTCTGTGGTTGGGTCGAGCCTCCAGCCCCCAGTGGTGACCATTTCGTCCCCTGGTGCGGCTAAGTCTCTCGTTGTGACTACTGCGCCTTTTGACCCCTCTCTCTCTGGGGGTTCTCAACGCCGTTCGCGCCCCAGCCGCACTCGCTCGATTCCATCCCGTGCTGATGCATATCAGGCCTTGTTTGGTCCCGCTTCATGGGCCAAATACTTTGATCTCCTCCCTCTTGATTCTGCGCCTCCTGACGATTTCTCCCTCCATCGGCATCTTGTAGATTCCGTGGATGCGTCTGTTACATTCAACCCCACTCGTCTCGGTACACGTGTCGTTGCTGCTCCTTCTCAGGATGCAGCTTCCCGCTTGGCTGCCTTATCTTGCCTTGGCGAGATCCCTGTTCGCGTCTCCAAGAACGTTCAAATGAATGCCAGTGTTGGCACTATTCTCCTCCCACCCCATGTTGCAACCGGTGTTTGGAATCTGCAAGATTGCCACGTTGATATTCGGCATATCCTTGATGCCCAAGGCCATTCTGTCCTCCAGGTTGACTCCTTTTACTCGTCCCCCTCGTGGTCGTCGCCGTCAACCCCTTCGCGTTGTGAAGGTTACCTATGATGGTAGGACCCTTCCATCCTCTGTCATTCTTGCTGGTGCTAGGTGCTCTGTCCAGGAGTATATTCCTTCTCCTCGACTTTGTAAAAAGTGCTGGAGGTTTGGGCATGGTGCCCTCCGCTGCTCTGGGACTGTCTCTCTGTCCTTTGTGTGGGGGTGAAGGTCACTCTAAGTCGAAGTGCACTTCTTCCCAAGCTCGCTGCCTCAACTGCGGTGAGGCCCATCCTACCTTCTCCCGTGCCTGTATCCATTACAAGCTTGAGGCGGCCGTCCTCAACTTGAAGCACCGGGAGCGTTTATCTTTTCCTGAGGCGAGGCGCCAGGTTTGCCGGCTCCCGCCTTATACTAACGTCTCTTATGCTCACGTGTTGCGCTCTTCCTCTCCTCGTCCTTCCCTCCTTCCTCAGACTCACAACCGTTTCCGGGCCTTGGACCCTGATACGCCCACTGCCCCTCCTCTGTTCCTTTACGTTCTGTCCCGAGGGGTCCCCCTCCTGGTCCTCTGTCTGGGGTTCCCCTTCTTTCTACCCGGTCTGTCATGTCTCCTGTGTCTTCTTCCTCGTCTCCCTCCGATCCTCCTTCCCATCCTCTTCCTCCATCTATCGGCTCTCCCCGCCGCCTGTCGGTGCAGGCGGATGTCCATCGCTCTCCTAACGGCCGTCGTGTGTGCTCTCGTTCAGCTTCTCCTGTTGAGACACTGGAATCCGTTGCCCGGTACGTAGTTGCTGGGACACCAGTCTCTTTAAGTCAGAAGCGTAAGCCTGGCTCCTCTCCTTCCTCCTTCCCAGCGGGTAAGAAGGCTTCACTTTCTTCCTCAGCTCCTACTTCTGGCTCTGTTGCTCCTTCCCCTCCCATTTCAGTGATTGCGCCCCCTGTTCCTGCTATGGAGGTTTCTTTGGCCCCTGCTTCCCTTTCGGTGGCTGCTCTTGCTGAGGTGCGCTCCCCTCTTTTTACTCCCCCTCTTCCTGCTGCTGTCCTTGACTGCTCCTCTCTGTTGTCTCCTCCTCTTCCTCCTCCTGCTCCTCCTCCTCCTCCGGACCCCGCCCGCCCACCTCTGATCTGTTCTCTCGTTTCCTTCCCTCCGTCTTTGTTCAGTTTACCCATGCCCCCTAACCCTGACTTTGCTGACCCTGATCCCGACCCTGATATTCTTTAACGTGCTCTGTTGCTCTTTCGCCTTTGTTTCTTCTTTGTTCTCTGTTTTTGTCCTTTCTCTTCTCGTCGTTGTCCATTCTTCAATGGAACGTTCGAGGTTATTACGCCAATTTCCTCGAACTCCAACTTCTGATTTCGCGGTTTTCGCCCCTTTGTGTCTGTCTCCAGGAGCCGATGCTTGGTGTTCGTTCTGGTCGTTTTCGTGGCTATTCCTTTCTCTCCCCCCACCCCCCAGCCATTGCTGGGGCTTCTAATTCTTCTGCTCTCTTGATTCGTGCTGATGTTCCCTTTGTTCTTTTACTTTTTCCTTCGCCTCTCCATTGTTCTGCTGCTCGTATCTTTGTGGGGAAATGGTACACAGTTTGTCCATTTATCTCCCCCCGAGTGTCCCACTTTCTCTTCCTGATTTGAAACACCTCCTAGACTCCTTGCCAGAGCCTGTGCTCCTGCTGGGTGACTTCAATTTTCGTCATTCTCTTTGGGGTGACGTTCTGACGAATACCCGGGGTCGCCTCCTTGAGCCGTTTCTCCTCTCTTCTTCCCTGTCTCTTCTGAATTCTGGTGAGCCCACTCATTTGGACTCTCGGACTCGCACCCTTTCTTGTCTTGATCTTTCTCTCTGCTCTTCTTAGATTTCACGTGGCAGGTTCTTGATGACCTCCATGGTAGTGATCATTTCCCCAACCTTGTTTCCTTTTTCTCTTTTCGCCCTTCCCTCTCTTTCCCTAGGTGGCAGTTTGCTAAGGTGGACTGGACTCTATTTACCTTCAGTGCTGCTCTCTCTGACCTCTTCCTTCTGCCTCTCTCTCACGCTCTCCTCCTTTTTCATGACACTGTCTTCAACGCTGCCCTCCGCTCTATTCCTCGTTCTTCCTCTCGGGGTCCACGGAAGTGCGTTCCCTGGTGGAATGCGGACTGTGCTCGGGCTGTCCGCTGTAAGCGTGCAGCCTGGAAGAGGCACCGCCGTAGGCAGACGACCGATTCTTTTCTTTTCTTTCGGAAAGCGAGTGCGGTGGCCCGTAGGGCCATCCGTATGGCTAAACATGAATGTTGGGCATCTTATGTCTCAACAATTACGCCCGAAACCTCTCTAGCCCAGATCTGGAAGCGTATCCGCAAGATAGCGGGTAAGTTCGTTCCCGATGTTTCACCGGTCCTTCACCTCCATGATACTCTTGTGGCGGACCCGTTGCAGGTCGCTTCCGTACTGGGCTCCCACTTTTCTTATGTTAGCTCTGGTCTTCATCTTCCCCAATCTTTCCTTCTTCGTAAACCTGTCCTTGAGTCTCGTCCTTTAGATTTCTGCACTCGTCTTCAGCTTCCCTATAATGATCCCTTCTCTCTCTCTGAACTTCGTTCTGCCCTGGCCCTCTGCGGTTCTACGGCGGCAGGCTCCGATGGTATTCATTATGAGATGCTTCGCCATCTCCCTCCGTGTACGTCTCAGTATTTACTGAGTCTGTAAAATCGGATCTGGGAGTCGTCCTCAGTCCCTGAGGACTGGCTCGATGCCGTTGTCCTCCCTGATCGCAAACCGGGGTCTCTGGGTACTTCCCCTAAGGACTTTCGCCCTATTGCCCTCACAAGTTGTGTCTGCAAACTCTTTGAACGCATTGTTAACGTTCGTCTGATGTGGTTCCTGGAACACCATCACCTCCTCTCCCCTTCTCAATTTGGTTTCCGCAAGTGCTGCAGCACGACAGATGTCCTGGTGAACTTGGAGGTCTATATTCGTACTGCTTTTGCTGCGAAGACCTCCGCTGTTGCCGTCCTTTTTGACCTAGAAAAGGCTTACGACACCACTTGGCGGTTTCATATTCTATCTTTACTACATTCTTTTGGCCTTCGTGGTCGTCTCCCTCTCTTTCTCCGCAGCTTCCTCTCTCGTCGTTCCTTTCGGGTGCGCCTTGGTACCGCTCTCTCTGCCTCTTTTCAGCAATACGAAGGTGTGCCCCAGGGTAGTGTTCTGAGCACTACTCTTTTTCTGGTTGCCCTCAATGGTCTTCTTTCCTCTCTTCCTTCAGGTGTCTTCTCCGCTCTCTATGTCGATGATCTTACCCTTTGCTGTCAGGGTGATGATTCGCCTCTCCTTCAGCGCCGGCTTCAACTTGCAATTGATGCCGTGTCGTCTTGGGCCACCGATCATGGCTTCAAGTTCTCTACTTCTAAGACTTGTGCCATGACTTTTACGCGGAAACGGGTCGTTCTTCGTCCCTCTTTGTCACTTTATGGTCATCCCCTTGAGTACAAAGATTCCGTGAAGCTTTTGGGGTTATTCCTTGCCACTCGTTTGTCTTGGTCTCCCCATATCTCTTACCTCCGTGTTGAGTGCTTTAAGGCCCTTACCCTCCTTCGGGTCTTGTCCCATACTTCTTGGGGGCAGTTAGGCGCACTCTCCTTGCTTTACATTCCTCTCTCGTCCTGTCTAAGCTCAATTATGGTTGCCCTGCTTACTCGTCTGCGTCTCCTTCTACTCTTCGCCGTCTTGATGCTTTGCACCATACTGGGTTGCGCCTCAGTTCTGGTGCCTTTCGTTCGACTCCCGTCCTTAGCTTGTATGTTGACACTGGCTTCCTGTCTCTCCAAGACCGCCGTGATCGCTACTGTCTTCGCTATCTTGCGCAGTCCTTACAACATCCTTCCTCTCGCCTCTGTCGTGCTGTAACTTTTACCCCTCCTGCGGTTCCTGTTCCTCTTCACCACCTCCCTCTTTCTGTCCGGTTTTCTCGCCTACAGGACTCTCTTTTCGTTCGTATTTCTAATGTTTCTCCACGTGTTGTTCATTCTTTGCCCCCGTGGAGAGTCCCTCTTCCGCGGTTTTGTACATCCTTGACCTGTATCACTAAAGCTTTTACGCCTCCTACGGTTCTAAAACGCCTTTTCCTTGAGCACTTTTCTTCTCACTCCCGCTCCGTTTCTGTCTTCACCGATGGGTCTAAGTCTGCGGACGGTGTTGGCTACTCTGTTGTTTTTCCTGATCGCACTTACATGTGTCGCTTACCTCCCGAGACTAGCGTCTTTACAGCGGAGCTTTATGCTATTCTCTATGCTCTTCGTCTCCTGCTTTCTCGTTGTCAGTCTTCCTTTGTAGTTGTTGTTGACTCTCGTAGTGCCCTCATGGCTCTCGGGTCCTTTAATCCGGTTCATCCAGTAGTTGTCGAGATCCAGCATTGGCTGTTTCTTGTTCACAGTAAATTTAAGTCGGTTGAGTTTTGTTGGGTTCCCAGCCATATTGGTGTGTCTTTAAATGAGCGTGCGGATGCTGCCGCCAAGGAAGCTGTCCACTCTTGTCCCATCTCTCGTAAAGGTATTCCGTATTCCGACTTTTACCCGGTTATCCATTCCTCTATCCTTACCCGTTGGCAGGCTTCTTGGTTGTCTGTTACTGGTAACAAACTACGTACTCTTAAATGTTATGTTTCCTCGTGGCCGTCCTCCTTCCACCGTAACTGGTGGTGGGAAACAGCTCTGGCGAGGTTGCGTATTGGCCATACTCGCTTAACCCATGGTCACTTGATGGAGCGCCGCCATGCTCCTTATTGTCCTAGTTGCATTGTCCCTCTTACGGTGGTGCATGTCCTTCTTGAATGTCCTGACTTCCAGGACGAGCGTGTGTCTTGCTTTCCGACCGCCCCTCGCGGTCACCTGTCCCTCAATAGAATTCTTGGTGACTCGGATACTTTTGATATTGTTCACCTTATGCGTTTTTGTTCTCGTATTGGCATCCTTGGTGATATTTAGCGCCCTCTAATTATTTTGCGCATTTGATGGTGCTACATAGCCTTCCCGGTTTGGTGCCTTCTTTTGATAATTACTTACTTACACCCAAAAAAGATGAAGGAAGTCTTTTCGATGTTTAATGTTAGTTTGTTCGTTGACATCCATAAGTGGACTTTTTTTAATTTATTATTCACAACATTATTTAGTGTATGTGGGTTGAGGTCTGAATAGATATGGGTAGTATCGTCAGCAAACAATATAGGTATGAGAATATTAGAGACATTAGGCAGATCGTTTATATATATATAAGAAATAGAAGAGGTCCTAAGATACTGCCCTGTGGCACTCCAACGGTAATTGGTAGATTGGAAGAAGGTGTGTCATTGATGGTTACATATTGGTGTCTGTCACTAAGATAGGATCGGATGTAGTCAAGGGCAAGGCCTCGGATTCCATAATGATGGAGTTTAAGTAAGAGGTAGTTGTGATTAACAGTATCAAAGGCTTTTCTTAGGTCAATGAAGAGTCCAATCGGAAACTCATTTTTGTCAAGGGCTGAGTAGATTACGTCAAGGAGACTAATGATTGCATCGTTGGTGCTCTTTTGGGACCGGAAGCCAAACTGGCAGGGGATGAGTATGTCGAATTTTACGATGTAGGAATAGAGCTGTTTGTAAATAATTTTTTCAAATATTTTTGATAGAATGGTAGATTTGATATTGGTCTATAATTGTTTATGTCCGCCGGATTGCCTCCTTTATGGACTGGCGTTACTCTTGCTTTTTTTTGAGGATATCAGGGAAGGTTGGACACTCTATAGATTTGTTGAACAGTAGGGCTATGGGTGGGGCAAGGGCATGGGAGGCGCTCTCGTTTACAATGGACGGAATTTCACTGGTGTTCCCTGCCTTGGTTTTTAGAGAGTGTATGATGGACACAACATCTGCCGGGCTGATTAGTGAAAGGAGAAGAGAGTTTGGATAGCTGCCTGAGAGATATGTGTTAATATGTGTCTGAGTCTGTGGGATTTTACTGGCAAGATTAGCACCAACCGATGAAAAGAAACTATTAAATTCACTTGCTATTTCTAAATCAGTTGACGGTATATCCCCATCCTTGTAGAGTTTTATTTGGTTATGTGAGTGTTGTTTAGTTCCTAGGATACTAGAGATTGTTTTCCAAGTGCTTTTCATGTTGCCTTTTGCTTCATTGAATCTATTCACATAATATGCAAGATTTGCCTTTCTTATGATACTGGTAAGCATTTATGAGTACCTTTTAGCTACTTCCTTTGAAACTAGGCCAATCCTAAGTTTCTTTTCATATTCATGTTTCTTGTTGATTGAGTTGAGAATGCCACTTGTGAGCCATGGATTGTTTAATCTTATGTCAGTTACTTGCTTGGTAAGAAGGGGACAATGAAGGTTGTAGAGGCTAAGAGTTTTGGAGCGAAAGAGGTTAGCTAATGAATTTATATCCTGGGTATTATTGAATTCAGAATCCCAGTTAATATTGCGAAGTGCATCTGTAAGATTGCCTAAAGCTGATTCACTGTGTAGCCTAAATGAAAGTTTCTTGCTTTTTGGTGGTGTTATGTCCATGTTCGTTATGAGAAAGGTAAGATAGTGGTCAGTTGTTCTGTCGTAGATTATACCAGATACAAGGGGAGCTGTTATGTTTGTCCATATGTGGTCCAAGGTAGTGGCTGATGTTTGAGTGACTCGGGTAGGTTTGGTGATTGTGGGGATTAGCATACAGGAGTTCATGCTGTTAAGGAAATAGTCAACTTGAGAGCAATTTTGTTGACCCAGGTCAATATTAAAGTCTCCTCCCAGAATGATGTGGTTTTTGTTGAGATTGTTGTTTATAATAAGATTCCTTAGGTTGTCTGAGAAAGAAGCTATGTTAGTATTGGGAAATCTATAGATGGCTCCAATAGTCAAAGAGGATTTAAGGGACTTAATTGTAAACTGAGCAAAGTATATTCACAGTAGTCATCTCTGTCACTAATAGCACTGTTGCAGATAAATGTATCTCGGTAATATATAGCTGTGCCACCACCTTTTTTATTTGGCCTACAGTTATGAATGGCTTTATAACCAGCTAAGTTGTAGAGTTGGGTATATAGTCTTTATTTAGCCAAGTTTCTGTTAAAATAATGAACGATAAGTTAGTACCTAGTGCTGTGAGTAATACATATAAATCGTCAAGATGTTTACCAAGTGATCTAACATTTTGGTTGTAGACTGATGGCAAAATATAGCAACAGGTGCTATTTTGGAGTTTGTTTTTAGCCTGATGTGCTGTGAAATACTTGCAATAATGATGATCAATGTGCTGATTAATGTGATATGTAACTATTAGCTTTCTAGCATCAATCAAAGTGCATGGAGTTCTTGGGACCACGAGCCTGAACCTGGCCCCCCTCAGAGAGGCACAAGGAGCAATGGCCTATAGAACCCCCCCCCCCTCTGTGGTGGGAGCATTCTATGTTTGCCATTGCCCAGATCTGGCACCCAAAAAGGTAGGCACCCCCAAAACAAACCCCTATTCTGGTGAAAATATTGCTACCGAAAGCCGAACGAGTGGATAGAACTCCCCCAATGAAAATTAGCAAACGAGCATGAAGTCATCACGTTGCTGCGCCGCTATCTGCGCAGTTCCTACCCCCACCCCCTTCCTTTTCCGGGAGAGGGAAGGAGGAGCGCCAGACCCTCACATCGATGATCCAATCGGCAGTTCTCTGCTGATGTGATATTGGCTGGTCAGGTGGCTGGGTCTCCAGTTTTGCTTTCAGTTACTGTGCCTTGTTTCGTGGTCTTTCTCTACAGGTTGTGTGTGAGGCAGGATTAATATTCTATGGTATTCGGGCTGCATTGCTCCTAGGATTTCTTTCCCTAGGTGCCCTGTAAGTACTGCCCTTGGGGCTTGGGGCCACCTTCCACAAGTCACCTTGGGACCTAACTCCGCTGTGTCATTACTGCTCAGTACTTGGCTGCCCTTGGCTCAAATGCAGGTTCCTTCCCATTTTAGCTGCATTGGTCGTTGAGGATTTGCGTACAATTGGCCTTCTGGCTTCTGCCTGCATTTCTTCTCCCTCCTCGAGCTGTCCTTGGATTGGCTTGAGTTGGATGTGGAGGAACCTGGGGGCCGCCTCTGGGTTTGGTGCGTTGCCCTCGGCAGTGCGTGTCATCTGCATTGTTGAAGCTGTTCGCGCCGCTCCTGCGGGATGTAGCTTTGCTGTTTTTTGCTTCTCAACTCACAAATCGGCAGGCGGTACTTGCTTCTTCGGGGGGTTCTGGTCTGGCAGGGTAGGCCTCTTCTGCTCTCTGTCGAGTCATCTTGAGGTGAGTTTGCTTGGGCATGGTCAAAACGACCTCGTCTCTCAGGTGGGTTTCCCACCTGTTTCCGGTCCCGAAACGGGATTGCGCGGACCTCCGGGTCATCCTGGACTTGTCCCGTCTGAACCCGTTGATGGGTTTATTGCCCCTCTTTCAGATGACTACTCTGTCCCAGGTCTGTCTTTTGTTGGAGCCAGGCGTTTGGATGGTGTTCCTGGACCTTAAGGATGCCAATTGGCACGTCCTGATTCATCCGAGTTCAGGGACTGACTCGGTTTTGTTGTAGGGCGTCAAGGTTACCGCTTTCGTTACCTTCAATTTGGCTTGAATCTGGCCCCTCGCTTTTCACACACCTTACTCGGGTCATGGTGAACTGCCTGCATCTGTTGGGTGTTCAGGTTCTGGCCTACCTCGACGACTGGTTGGTTTGGGATCTCAGCCAGTCCCCATGTCTGGTCGCCAGGGATTTGGTTCTTTCCCAGCTCGCTGGGTTCGAGTTCCTGGTGAACTGGTGGAAGTCCCATCTGGTTCCCTCTCAGGTTTGATCTTGGCTGGGTCTTGTGTGGGACGCTCAGACCGCTTCCTTGTCTCTTCCTCCGGCGGCTCTGCTTCACCTGCGTTCGTGCCTTCGGCTGTTCCTGAGGGGGTTCTCGAGTCACGTGGCAGTTGCTCAAGGGTGTATGAAGGAGCCTGAATTTTGCCATGATGGTCTACCCGCCAGGTCAGGTGTGGCTTTGTCGGCTGTTCTGGTTCCTTCATGGATGTCCCTTCCGCCTCTCTTGCGACCACTGGGTTCAGTCTCCAGGGGCTTTACGTTGGTTGCTGCATCACCGGCTTCCTCTTTGTTTTTTTGGGGGGGGTTCAGTGCCTTGGCCTTTACCTTAGCCCTCGCTCGATGTGTTCACGGACGCATCGTCTCATGTCTGGGGATTTGTGACCAGTGTTCACCAGGCCAGCCAGGGACAGTGGGATCCGTCGGACTCACAGCACGGTGCGGGAGTTCGTGGCTGTGTGGATGTCGCTCCAGAGGATTCGGGTTGCTCACGGATCGATGCTCCGGCTCCATTCAGACTGTTTCCCCGTGGTTCATTGCCTGAACCGAGGAGGTTCCATGTGGTCCTTGACTCTTTGGAGCTGGTCGCTTCAGGTGACTCGTCTGCTTAGTTCTCAGGGTTTGACTCTCCTGGCAGTTCACATTTGGGGGGGTGTCTAATGTCCTGGCGGACGGCCTGTTCCGGTTTATTCTCTTGTCCACAGAATGGATGGTCAAGGCCAACTCGTTCAGTTGGCTCTGCCAGACATTCAGGCCTCCGGAAGTGGATCTCTTAGCATTGACGTTGTTGAGGCGTCTTCAGGTATTTGTGGCGCCCTTCCTCAATGGCCTCGCAGTCGGGGGCCGATGCCTTCAGGCAGGACTGGGCCAGGTGGAGTTACCTGTACCTCTTTCCACCAGTTCAGCTTTTGCTCAGAGTTCTGGTTCGCTTGTTCACCACGGGAACTCACAATCGCGGGAGAGTTGTCCTTCTGGCTCCTTGTTGGCCGGCCCAGCCAACATTCAGGCTCTGCTTGCTCGGTGTCCGAACCCGAGGGTCTTCCCATGGCTCCTCCTCTTTCAGCAGATCGGTCCAGCCCAGTATGAGGCTGGTTCGTTCTTCTTCTCGAGTCTTCGCATCTGGAGTTTCTGACTCGAGTCTATCATCACTTGTATGGGGCGCAGGTGGGTTCGTTATTGGTCTTCCACCTGCGTGCTTCGTCTCGGCGGCTGTATAAAGTTTCCTGGCGGTCCTTCCAGTTTTACCTATCACTGCGTAGGTGTACTTCAGTCTCTGATAAGGTTGTCTTGTCCTTCCTTTTTTCGTCGTTGTTCCAGGACAGTCATCTTATGCCGAATACTATCACTCGTATCATGCGGTGGAGTTGAAGCCACTCCAGCTTGCATTCGGTATTGATGTTACCTCTGCCCCATTCCACAAGCTGTCTCGTCCGTTGTTTCACATCTGGCCTACTCATGCGCCTCCTGAGCCATCCTGGTCTTTGGACTGGGTGCTCTCTTTTCTCTCTTCTCCTTGATTTATTGTGGCCCCTTCGGTTCAGGATTGTTTTTCTAAGGCTCTTTTTCTGTTGGCATTGACCTCTGGTGGTATGGTTGGGGAGCGTCATGCTCTCCCTTGGCACAGGAGTTTCTGGTCCTTGGGTCTTGGTGGTAGGTTTGTTCGGTTGCAGCCGTCTCCTTCTTTTCTGGTGAAGAATGAGACTGCTGCTTTCTGGAGGGGTCCTTGGGTTGTTGATGCTTGGTTGGTCAGGTTGGGGGTGCATTATGTCTTTTGTCCGGTTGTGGCTCTCCGCCATTATTTGCGCGCCACGGCTTTGGTGGCCGGGGATGCACTTTGGGTTGACCCAGTTTTCCTCCTTCCCTGCTCCTGGGCACGGGTCTCCCAGGTCGTCCACAGGATTATTAAGTCTAGCCAGCTTGCGGTCTATCCCCGAGTCTACGACGTTCGTAAGTTTGCTGCTCTGGCTGCTGTCTTTGGCAACATGTTTTGGGTTGACATTCGGGCACGGGTTTTTGGAGGTCGAACAGGGTCCTGGCCGCTCGCTACCTTGTCAGTGTCCATGGACTTAGTAGGGCCTGAGTTGCATTGGGTTAGCAGTTGCAGCCAGTTGTCTCAACTTCGCGTTGAAGAATGAGGACTAACCACCTCCTGGGTAAGTCCCTATGTTTTTCCTTGTCTTTGGGTAGTTAGCTCCGGGGAGCCGACTGGGCTCCACCCAGAAAAGCAGCGTTGAATGTAATGGAGCACCATTTTCTGGGTGAGACCCAGAGGCATCCCTCCCTCTGGTCGGCGGTGTTTTCGCGTGTTTTTGACATTCCAGCCTAAGAATTGCCGCGGTTGGATCTCCGGTGCGAGGGTCTGGGGCTTCCCCTTTCCCCTCCTGGGGAGGGAAGGGGGATGGTTGCGCAGACAGCGGTACAGCAACGTGATGACGTCATGCTCGTTTGCTAATTTTCATTGGGGAGTTCGGTCCACTTGTTCGACATTTGGTAGCCAGAACCTGGCCTCCTTACAGAGGCACGAGGAACAATAGCCTATAGAAATCCTCGTGTGGTTGGAAGCATTCTATATCTGCCATCGACCAGGTTAGGCATCCAGAAAGGTAGGAGTCCCTAAACAAGCCCCCTATTCTGGTGAAAATTGCTACAAAAAGCCGAACAAGTGGATAAAACTTCCCAAACAGAAACGAGCAAATGAGTATGATGTCACACATCGCCGCACCACCGTCTGCACAGCTCCCCCCTCCCCGGGAGGGGAGAAGAGGGAGCCCCAGACCCCCGCGCCGGCCATCCACGCCCCAGTTCTGAGGCTGATACTATAGGCGAAGGGCGTGTGCTCTGGCTCCAGTGATTGTTTCAGCACTGTGCCTTATGTGTGACGACTGTTTTCTGGGTGATGCGTGAGCCAGGAGTGATTCTTCGCTACTCGGGCTGCATGTGCCTAGGGCTTCCCTCCCTAGGTGCCCAGTAAGTACTGCCCTTGGGGCTTGGGGCCACCTTCAACAAGTTCCTTGGGTTCTGCATCTGCTAGGCCGTTTACTTCTTGGTTTTCGGCCGCCCTTTGTGTGCTAGGGTGTTCTGTCTCCTTAGATCGCCTTAGGGTAAGGGGCAGTTCGCACTGGTAAGGGGCGCAGGGTACTGCACTGCTTGTTTTCACTGTTCATAGCAGCCGGCTCTGTTCCACCTGGGTACGCTGTCCTCTTGGGGGATTTTCTTTTTCTTTTTGTTTGCCTGCCTGATGGGGAATTCTGCCTTGGTTATTGTCCCTTAAGTACAGAGTTCTCTTCTCTTCTGGTGGTACCCACTGCTTGGTCCCCTTGAGTGTACACATCCCGGGGGGTTCAGTTCTTAGAAAGTTGTTTGGTAGACTTGGACGCCGGTTAGCAGTACCCTGCCTGGGGTTCCCTGAGCGTGAGTTCAGTCTCAAGACCCTGGGAATCCGAACGGGGGCGCGTGGGTCTGATGGATGTGACCCCTGAGTCCTCACTTGCTTTGTGCGAGTTCGAGGGTTGCTCTGTCCCCTTGTCTCAGGGTGACTTTCACTGGTTTTTGCCTCCGTTTGCTGAATTTCGCGTCGGTGGCACCTTCGACCCAGAGTCCTGTGAGTTTTGTTGCTTGTTTGTGACTGTTACCCAGTCTTATGCTGCTTATGTGGGTGCAGGCAGCACGAGCATTGTACATTGGGTTCAGGTGGTTGTAACGCACTAGGTTGATTGCTTCCCGGAAGCCCCGAGGCTGCCCCATTTTGGTTGTTGTGACAGGGCTTGGGGGGTGTTGGTCGCTTCGGTTTTGTTTCCGTCCGCGCCCCCTTGTCTTTCCTCTGTCTTTGTGGTTCGTCCGGTTCCCCACCTTCCTCCCTGCATCCAGATTCTCACCGTCTGTGGGTTCGGGGTCAGGGTGGGGATTCGATGGTCTTGAGACTCTGGCGGTCTCGGGGATTTCCCCTTCCGGGTTTACGACAGAGGCATTTGAGCCTGTTCCTTCAATCGTGTTGTATGAATCTGCCAGTGGGCTCCCTTCCTTAGTATTTATCCGGCTGCCCCAGCTTTTTCTTGTGAGGCTTGGGCTTTGGGGAGACGGCTCGGCCCCGGGGCCTGCCGTGAAGATTCCCGAGGCTTGGGAGGGGCTTACTTGGGGGACCTCGAACCTCGTTGGACCCCACCGGTGTTTTTCTCCCCTCTGAGCAGGGCTTACAGTTAAGGGGAGTGGGTTTATTTCTTCCCCCCCCCCCCTCTGCGTATGAGTTGTTGGGCGTCGAGCCCTCCCCAGGTTTGGTCCCTGTCCCTTCGGGTCCATCGGTTTCGTCCTATCGGTGGGCACTCTTCTCCGTTTTTCTCACCCTTCTTCTTCAGGACTTCTCCGTCATGTTGGGGTCATGTTCCCCTTCGTATCGGGGTTCTGTGTGACCTTTTGTCTCGGGTGCGACTGTGCCTTTATGAGCCTTCGTGATTTTGTGCTTGCTTCTGTAGGATCTCGAAGGTTCGGGAAGGTCTTCGAATTTTCCCGTATTATTAGAACGTCTGTCATCTTCCGATGAGGCTTACCTCCAGTCCTTTTAAGGACTCAGTGGTCCTCTTCCGTGTTTCTTCTTGGTTTTCGGTACTGTCTCGTTCATTTGTAATTGTATTTTTTTTCTGTGCTCTGTCTCGGCACTGCTAATATTCCTTAAATACTCCTAGTAGGCACCTGCCCCACCGAGCGGGTTGTGCAGTTCGGACCTCCTGCGTCCTGCGCATGTACCGTGGGAGTTTGTTTTGTTATGGACGGTATTCACGAGAGTTGGTGTTCCACATCCTTTTTCTCTCGGGTGCTTCGCCTCTCTCGCTCTTTTATCTCTCCTGTCTGGGCCCCATTGATACTGGGGGTGTTCTGGGTTACCAGTATGGGGAAGACACTTAGTTCTCTCTGCATATGGGTGTGGGGTGCTGCATTCGCCTCTTCCCCTCTCTTCTCCTGCATGTGAGGCTCTGGCCTTCTTCCACTAGCGGTGGTTCCGGAATATTCTCGGTTCAGATGTGTCGTGACACGTTCGTGCCTATGCTCGGCAGGTGAGTTTATGTGGTCGGGCGTTCTTTCGGCCAGGCGATGGTTCGTGGAGTGCTAGGGGCTGGTTGTGGTGTTTTGTTTGGCCCATTGCGTGCATCTTTCTGTTGCCTTCCTCGTTCGTCTGTGTTCTTTGTTACACAGTGGGGCATGGCCCCGTCTTTCGTGGTCTTATTTTGGACACTCATTCCCTGACCGTCGTGCAGTGCCTGGCTGAGCCCTTCCATATACATTGGCTTCTCTGTACTCACCTATTTGTACTCACCTATTTGTGCTTGCGGGGGTTGAGCTCTGGCTCTTTGGTCCAGCCTCTCAACTGTCAATCACCTGGTGTACAGGTTCCTTCCTGGGTTCTGTGTGTAGTTGGCCATGTCCCTTTCGTTCCCGGTTGCTGCCTATTTTCTTCGTTTCTCATCTTCCTTCTACGCTTCTGTCCCTAGCTGCTGGTGCTTGGGCTGTTTTTCTAATCTTTTTCTTCCATCTGGATCCATCTGGTTCCTTGCCGGGTTCAGGTTTCCGGCTCTCTTTGCTCGGTGTTTGCACTCGGGGTTTTCCCGCTGCTTTGCCTCTTCCTATGCTCGATCTGTCCATGGCAGGACTGGTTCAGTTCTGCCTCAAGTCTCTCACCATATTTTGGTAATCAGGAGGCTTCATTGATGGTGTCCCACCTGAGTGCTTCGTCTCAGCGGCGGTGTGGGTTTTTTTGTCGGTCCTTCCTTTTTCTTTATGTCCCTCTGTAGGTTTGCTGCATTTGGTGGAGTGGTCTTGTCCTTTTCTTGTGGAGGTTTAGGCCGTCATCTTGCCACATACTGTCGCCTTGTCTCGTACAGCGCTGGTGGAGCCGCTCCAGGTTGCTTTGGTTTTGGTGTTACCTCTGCACCAATTCGCGAGCTGTCTTTACCGTGATTTACCTCCGGCCTGCTCTTGTGGCGCTTGAGCCATCCTGGTTCTTGGATTGGGTGTTCTCTTTTCTTCTCCTCGGTTTGCTGTGGCCCCTTCAGTTCTGGATTATTTTTCCAAGGCTCTTTTCTTGTTAGCGTTGGCCTCTGGGGGTCAGGTCGGGGTGCTTCACGCTCTCCTCCGGCGCTTGGGTTTTGGCTCTTTTTATTCTCCTGATAGGTTTGTTCGCTTGCAGCCGTTTCCTTTTTTGGCGATAACTAACACAGCTGGTTTCCAGAAGGGTCCATGGGTTGTTGATGCTCGGTTGGTCTGGCCAGGGGTGCATCATGTGTTATGTTCGGTTGCGGCGATTCACAGTTCTTTGCAAGCCACGGCTGCCATGATCGGGGTCACACTTTGGGTTGTTCCAGTTTCCTTTCTTCCCTGTTACAGGGTGTGGTTCCCTCGGGTCGTCCGCGGGATGGTTCGGTCCTGCCAGCCTGCTGTCTATCTCCGTGCCCAAGTTGTCCGTAAGTTGGCTATGCGTTCCTTTGTTGAAGTTCCTGGGCCTTGTTGGGCCTGTGTGGCCTTGGATTGGCAGTTGCAGTTTTTATCTCTGCTTTGTGTTGGGGAGTACTCCACTCTCTAGAGTGGAGTACTGCTGCACAATGACAGCACCTTTCAAAGCTGGAGAAATTACTGACCTGGAGAGCGTGCAGAGATCCTTTACTGCTAGAATCCACTCAGTAAAACATCTAAACTATTGGGACCGACTAAAGAGCCTAAAACTGTACTCCCTTGAGCGCAGGCGGGAGAGGTACATAATAATTTACACGTGGAAAATATTAGAGGGGCTGGTCCCAAACCTGCACACAGAAATAACATCACATGAGACCAGAAGACATGGCAGGATGTGCAGAATACCCCCGTCGAAAAACAGAGGTGCAACTGGTACTCTGAGAGAGAACTCTATCAACATCAGAGGTCCGAGACTGTTCAATACGCTTCCACTACACATAAGGGGCATAACTGGCCGACCCCTCACAGTGTTCAAGAGAGAACTGGATAAGCACCTCCAAAGGATACCTGATCAACCAGGCTGTGACTCGTACGTCAGGCTGCGATCAGCCGCGTCCAACAGCCTGGTTGATCAGTCCGGCAACCAGGAGGCCTTGTCGACGACCGGGCCGCGGGGACGCTAAGCCCCGGAAGCACCTCAAGGTAACCTCAAGGTAACCTCAAGGGAGTGAGCGACTTCCACCTCCCGGGTTAGGTCCCTCTTGTTTTTGTCTTTGGGTTGGTAGCACCGGAGAGCTGACGGGGCTCCCCGCAGAAAACCAGCGTTGAATCTAATGAAACACAATTTTCTGGGTGAGTCCCGGAGGCTCCTGCATGGGAGCCGGTGGCTGAACGGGCAGAACACTTGACGCATGATCCTGTGGTCCCGGGTTCTATCCCAGGCGCCGGCGAGAAACAATGGGCATAGTTTCTTTCACCCTGATACCTAACAGTAGGAGGGGGAGCTGCGTAGACGGCGGCGCAGCAATGTGTGACGTCATACTCGTTTGCTCATGTCTGTTTGGGGAGTTCTATCCAATTGTTCGGCTTTTTGTAGCAATTTTTACCAGGGTTTGGGGTGTTTGTTTTGGGACGCTTACCTTTCTGGGTGCCCAACCTGGTCGATGGCAGACATAGAATGCTTCCAACCACATGGGGGTTTCTATAGGCCATTCCTCCTCGTGCCTCTGTGAGGGGGGCCAGGTTCTGGCTCGTGGTCCCAGTAGGCCCACAGAACTCCATACACATGATTGATGCCAAAGTTTGACATTAGCATATCAGCATGGATAGCTCTGGGAAGCCTCATTACATTCAAAGCTTTTTGTTTTTGCAGTAATATTATTCAATAGTCTGTAGTGTGATATATTTATATAATAAACAAGTCATGCAGATGACTCACAAAAATGCTTACTCCCAACATAACCTTTTTGCTGTTATTCACTAATAAACACGTTATATTTAAGTATCTACATTTGTGTTCACCATAGCGAACCACTAAGCTGGTATGGTGAGTGCAGACAACAGTAAGCCACACAGAGCCAGCAGACGACGCTACCTCCTTCCCTACCGCAGCATTTCTCTTACCACGGTGCTAATTATCACAACAATCCTGCTATTTTTCACAATCCTGGTCATTTTTATCACCGTCAGGGGTCCTCTGTAATGCTGTCATCAATAAATAATAGCAGTTACATATTTATTTTTACTTTTTAGGCGATGCTGCGGTCATAAGATGAACACCTGCGCTGTTAGCTCATGCTGCGTGCACCAGCCTTGGTTGCTCATACAGTACTGTGGCTCTCACACCGGAGAATGTTGCCCACGATTTTTGTTTTAAATGGTGTCTGTTTACATGAGCCCTGCGGAAGCTGAAGTGAACCAAGTGTAGCTACGGGCGATTTCAATCGTAGCCGGCATCCTTGGTCGCATTTGTATGCCATGCGCAGCTTAAGGGTTAAGGGTTAATGTGACAGTAGAACAATTCCCAGATCCCCATCAAGCAGGTATCAAGGTATATTTTCTGGGTAATAGGATGCTCTGTCTTATTGGATGCTCCTGAAATTTCAAAGGAAATAAGGACTTTGATGGGGGAAGCTCCTTGTGGCTGTCTGAAGGTATTTCGCTGAGAGTGCTTCCACTTACTAATACACATCAGTTGCAGAGTTCTGTTTATCCTACCGTGGACCAGAATGTCGCCCTCTCACAAGATGCAGAGAGAGGGTGATACTCTGCCACTCCCACTGAGAAAGCATCCAGACAGTCAATGAACCAATACAACTGTTGGGCTCAAAAAACCTAAACCTCAAGAATTTGTAAGAAAATTATCAACACTTCAAACTAGCTCGAACTCGAATAATTTTCCCAAAGTTTATTTTGTAAAGGAACATGAGCTGTCGTTTGAAGATGCTTACATGGACCAAATAATGGCTGAGTGCTGTGGCTACCTGCCTAGTGCTTTGAACATCATAAACAGCATTGTGTTCACTGATATCTGAACATTATTCACAGTGTTTATCACAGTCAGGCTCTTCTGTAATACTGCCAACGCAAAATAATAGCAGTTTCATAAATATTTATTCATTTTTTAGCGATGCTGTGGTCACAAGTTGAACAACAATGCTGTTAGCTGGTGTTGCATGCACCAGCCTTGGTGGCTCACTCTGAACTATAGCCTTCACACCCAAAAATGGTGCCCACGAAATCTGAACATAATTACTCACCCTATCATATGATGGGATGCGTGCAGTCGAAGAGTTAGGTCACTTACCATATGAACTAGTCAGTTGTCATGTACCTTTCACCAAATTTCATTATATCTTGGGGAAAGCCCCTTCGGCTCCCCGGAGCTTATCTAGACTGATATGCTAAAGTCAGACATTGGCATCAGTCATGTGTATGGAGTTCTGTGGCCCTACCGGGGACCACGAGCCAGAATCTGGCCCCCCCTCAGAGAGGCATGGGAGTAATGACCTATAGAAACCCCCGTGTGGTTGGAAACATTCTATGTCTGCCATCGACCGGGTCAGGTACCCAGAAAGGTAAGCGTCCCAGAAACCCCCTATTCTGGTAAAAATTGCTACCGAAAGCTGAACAAGTCGATAGAACTCCCCAAAAAGAAACGAGCAAATAAGCATGATGTCACACGTCGCCGCGCTGCTGTCTGCGCAGCTCCCCCCTTCCCGGGAGGGGGAAAGGGGAGCCCCAGACCCCCGCCCAGCTATCCACCTTTAAGTTCTGAGGCTGATGCTCTAGGTAACGGTCGTGTGCTCCGGCTCCAGTGGTTGTTTCAGCACTGTACCTAGAGTGTGGTGACTGTCTTCTAGGTGGTGCGTGAGCTGGGAGTGATTCCCCAGTACTCGGGCAGTATGTGCCTAGGGTTTCCTTCCTTAGGTGCCCTGTAAGTACTGCCCTTGGGGCTTGGGGTTAACTTCCCCAAGTTCCTTGGGTTCTGCCTTTGCTAGGCCGTTTACTGTTTTTTTCGGCTGCCCTTTGTGTGCTGGGGTGTTCTGTTTCTCTTGTTCGCCTTAGGGTGAAGGGCAGTTTTGCTATGACTGGGGCACAGGATACTGCTCAGCTTGTTTTCACCAATCATAGCGCCCGGCTCTGTTCCGTCTGGGTACGCTGATCTCTTGCGGGGTTTTCTTTTTCTTTTGTTTATCTGCCTGGTGGGGGGTGTGTCTTGTTTCTTGCCCCCTGCGTACTGAGTATTCTTCCGGTGGTTCCCCCTGCTAGGTCCCCGTGAGTGTACACGTCCCGGGGTTCAGTTCTTAGAAGGTTGTTTGGTAGACTTGGGCGCCGGTTAGCAGTACCCTGCCTGGGATTACCTGGACATGAATTCCGTAAATGCTCAGACCCTAGGAATCCCCAAGGGGGCGCGTGGGTTCATTGGATGTGATCCCTGAGTCCTTTCTCGCTTTGTGCAAGCGTTACTAACTTACTTACTTTGTGCAAGTTCGAGGGTTGCTCTGTTCCCTTGTCTCAGGGTGACTCTCACTGTCTTTGCCTCCGTCTGCTGCCTGTGGGGTCGGTGGCACCTTCGGCCCATAGTCCTTCGAGTGTTGTTGCTTGTTTGTGACTCGGTTACCCTGTCTTATGCGGGTACAGGCAGCATGGGCGTTGCATGTGGCGTTTCGCTGGTGGCAACGCACTAGGTAGTTTGCTCCCTGGAAGCCCCGACACTACCCCATTTCCGTTGGTGTGACGGGACTTGGGGGTGTTGGTTGCTTCAGTTTTGTTTTCTTCTGCGCCCTCCTGTTCTTCCCCTGTGGTGGTCTTGAGACTCGGGCGGTCTCGGGGAATTCCCCTTCCAGGGTAGTGACGGGGCATTCGAGCCTGTTCCTCCAGCCGTGTTGTATGAGTCTGCCAGTGGGCTCCCTTCCTTAGTAGTTGTCCGGCTGCCCTGGCTTTTCTTGAGGCTGGGGCTTTGGGGGAACGGCTCGGCCCCGGGACCTGCCTTGTGGGTTCCCGGGGCTGACATTAGACCCCGCCTGGGTTTTTCTACCCTCTGGGCGTGGCTTGCGGTTAAGAGGAGTGGGGTTTTTCTCCCCGCCCCCTCTCTGTACATGTTTTTAGGGGTCGGCCCCTCCCCGGGATCGGTTCCTTGTCCCTTAGATCCGTCGGTTCCGTCCTGTCGGTGGGTACGTTTCTCCACCCTTCTTCTTGGGACGGGCCTTCACCATCATAGTCTCCTCTTCTCGAGGTTCTGCATGGCTTTTGGTCTCGGATGCGACTTTGCCTTCTGTGCCTTAGTGCTTCACGCTTGCTTCTTTATGTTCTAGAAGGATCGGGAAGGTTTTCTTTCTTCCCGTACTATTGGAACGTCTGTCGTCTTCCGGTCCTTTCTGGGGCTTTTTGGTTCTTCGCCGAGCTTCTCGGTTTTCGGTCCTGTTTCGTTCTTTCGTGTTTGTCTCTTCTCTCCGTGCACTGTTTTGTGCTGCACAGGGTTGCCAGATTTAACTTCTTGTAGCCCGATTGGGCTCCTTGTAGCCCAAATGGGAAGCTGTGCTTTGTTTCTTTTCACTTCTTTCTGCTCTTTTCGACTATGGTTGGCAGCTGCCCTGTGTACTCTCATCTGTGATTCGGTCGTTAACATCACTATTTTGTCTGTTTTTTCTAGTCACATTCGTAGTTTCTTTCTTCAGCTCGTGACTTCTAGCAACCCACATCTTGTATCCCTGCTGTGCATGCGCCGTGGTTGTTTGTTTTGATGTGGGCGGTGTGCACATGTGCTGAGGTCCTGCGTTCTTTGTCTCTCGGACGTTTCGCCCCTCACTCCTCTCAATTCTTCAGTCCGTGCCCCATAGCTTCTGGGGTATTCTAGATTGTTGCTATGGGGAAGACGCTGAGTTTTCCCTGTGTTTGGGTGAGGGGCACTGCCATTCTTCCACTAGCGGTGCTCGCGGAATCTTCTCGGTTACGTTGTGTCGTGATACGTTCGTGCCTACGTTTTGCAGGTGAGTTTATGCGGTCTGGCATCTCTTTCGGCCAGGCACTGGTTCGTGGTTTTTGGATACGAATATAATAACATCAGAACACGGGTGACTGCAGAAGACTTATTGGGCCATACGAGGCAACTCCTATTTCTACCCATCCAGTCCCACTCTTATGTATGTCCAACCCATGCTTGAGTCCAGCTAGGGGCCCCACCTCCACCAGGTTACAAGGTACAGTGGTGGAGGTATATGTTAGGGAGTACATGTCAGGATGTTCTGAGGTGACATTTTGCTGCAGTTTTCATACTGTGGTTGCGTGTTGGGGATTGGTTGTTAGGCATTTCCTTGTTCGTCTGAGTTAATGGTTGCCAGGAGGGTCACAGCCCCGGTTTTCGGGGTCCTATCTGGGTCACTCATTCCTTGCCCGTCTTGCAGTGCCTTGCTCAGCCCTTCCATATACATTGGATTCTCTGTACAGTTCTTACCTAGTTGTACTTCCATAGTTGTGTTTGCGGGAGTTGAGCTTTGGCTTTTTGGTCCCGCTTCTCACCAGTCATTCGCTCATGTGCAGGTTCCTGAGCCTGCTGGGCTCTATCGTATCTGCGCTTGAAGCTGTGTGTGGTGTGATCCTCCACCACATCTCTTCCTTATGCGTTCCGCTTTCCTACTACTCTGACACTGCTCTACTTCTTTCCCATGTCTCTATGCCTCATTTGGGCTCTCATTCCACCGGTGTCCCCTGGTGCGAGTGCCCCTAGGGTTCCGTAGTCGGTCTTTCTCTATCTTCTCAATTCCTTTGAGAATCTTAAATGTGGTAATCATATCCTCGTAGCTCGTACTCCTTGGTTCGGGTACTGGTCTGGTTGCATACCTTTGCACCTTTTTCCTTTTTGTCTTGTGTTGGGACGTGTCGCACAACTCTGTGTTGTTGGCGAGGCTTGTTGGGACATGCCCAGTGGCTCTGTGTTGTTGGTCGTGTCCTTTTATTTCATTTGCTACTTGCCTTCTTCGTTCCTTATCTTCCTGCTACGCTCTTGTCCCTGGGCGTTGGTGCTGGAGCTTTTCTTCTGGTCTTTTCTTGTGTTTTTCCGTTTTCTCATTTTATCCTACACATGGTTGTGTGTTTGTACCTTTTGGATCTCCTGTTGCCACGTTTGGGTTCCTGATTTCCTGGCTTGCCCTTCCTGCTGGCATTTTCACAGTCTCTCGGTGTCCCTTCTCTAGAGTCTCGCGTTGGGACTGTCGTCTCTGATCTCCTGGCGGGCTCGCTGGCGTTGGGATGTTTTTCTGTACGGCAGATGTTCCATCTCCTCCTTTGCCGGCTTGGGTTTCCGGCTCTGCTGGCTCCGTGGTCACACCCGAGATCTAACCGCGGCTCCACCTCTTCCTGGGCTCGATTGGCCCATGGCGGGGCTGGTTCGGTTCTGCCTCGGGTCTCTCACCTGTTGGTAGTCGGGTGGCTTCGTTGATGTGCTGTTGACCTGCGTGCTTCTTCTTGGCGGCAGTTTTTTTTTTTGCAGTCTTTCTTTTTTCTTCTGTCCCTTCTTAGGTAGCTGTGTTTGTTGGCGTGGTCTTTGTCCTTTTCTTGTGGAGGTTAGGGGCCGTCATCTACCCCCACACTGTCGCCTCGTATTGTGCAGCGCTGGCGGAGCCTTTTCAGCTTGCATTCTGTATTGGTGTTACATCTGTGCCGTTTCACAATCTGTCTCATGCGTCGTTTCGCCTGCGGCCTGTTCATGCGCCGCCTGAGCCGTCCTGTCATTGGACAGAGTGCTCTTTTTTTTTTTCTTCTCCACGGTTTGTTGAGGCCCCTTCGGTTCAGGTTTGTTTCTCTGAGGCTCTTTTTCTGTTGGCATTGGCCTCTAGGGATCGGGTCGGTGAGCTTCATGTTTTGTGTCCAGTTGCAGCCTTCCGCCGTTATTTGCGCGCCACAGACTCTGTCTCCAGGGATGTGCTTTAGGTTGATCCGGTTTCCCTTCTTCCCTGTTCGAGGGTGTGGGTCTCCCAGGTCGTCTGCAGGGTTGTTAAGGCTAGCCAGGCTACGGTCTATCCCGTGCCCATGAAGTTTCCAAGTTCGCTGCTCTTGCTGCCGTCTTTGGCAACATGTCCTGGGCTGACATTTGGGCACGGGGTTTTTGGCGGTCGAACAGAGTCCTGGCTACTCGTTACCTTGTGAACGTCTCTGGGCCTAGTCAGGCCTGTGTCGCTTTGGGTAAATTGTTAGGATGTCGTCCAGAACACCTGAGTCAATAAAATAGTTACACAGTTGGTGGTACAATAGGCCAGGAGGTCTAAAGTCCTTTACGGTTTCACATTCATCAATATAGTGTTCTAGTGAATGCATTGGGTTGGCGGTTGCAGCAAGTTCTCGACTTCGGGTTGAGGAGTGAGCAACGACCGCCTCCCGGGTAAGTCCCTATTCTTTTCCTCTGTGGGTAGTTAGCTCCGGGGAGCCGAAGAGGATCCCCTCAGAAAACCAGCATTGAATGTAATGAAACGCCATTTTCTGGGAGAGACCCAGAGGCTCCCCGGCATCCCTTCCTCCCTCCAGTCGGCGTTATTTTCGCGTGTTTTGACATCCAGCCTAAGAACTGAAGAGTGGATAGCCGGTGTGAGGGGTCTGGGGTTTCCTCTTCCCTCTCCCGGGGAGGGGGGGAGCTGTGCAGACAGCGACGTGTGACATTATTTTTTGCTTATTTCTTTTAGGGGAGTTCTATCTACTTGTTCGGCTTGTGGTAGCAATAATTTCACCAGAATAGGGGTTTGTTTTGGGATGCTTACCTTTCTGGGTGCCTAACCTGGCCGATAGCAGACATACAATGCTTCCAACCACATGGAGGTTTCTATAGGCCATTGCTCCCCTTGCCTCTTCTGAGTGGGCCAAGTTCTGGCTCGTGGTCCCCGGTAGGCCCATAGAACTCCATACACATGACTGATGCCAAAATCTAACATTAGCATATAAGAACATAAGAACAAAGGCAACTGCAGAAGGCCTATTGGCCCATACGAGGCAGCTCCTATTTATAACCACCCAATCCCACTCATATACTTGTCCAACCCGCGCTTGAAACAATCGAGGGACCCCACCTCCAGCACGTTATGTGGTAATTGGTTCCACAAATCAACAACCCTGTTACTGAACCAGTATTTATCCAAGTCTTTCCTATATCTAAACTTATCCAATTTATACCCATTGTTTCGTGTTCTGTCTTGTGCTGATACTTTTAATACCCTATTAATATCCCCTTTGTTATGTCCATTCACCCACTTGTAAACCTCTATCATGTCACCCCTAACTCTTCCCCTTTCCAGTGAATGCAACTTAAGCTTTGTTAATCTTTCTTCATATGAAAGATTTCTAATTTGGGGAATTAACTTAGTCATCCTACACTGGACACGTTCAAGTGAATTTATATCCATTCTATAATATGGCGACCAAAACTGAGCTGCATAATCTAAATGGGGCCTAACTAGAGCAAGATATAGCTTGAGAACCACACCAGGTGTCTTGTTACTAACGCTGCGATTAATAAATCCAAGTGACCGATTTGCCTTATTACGAACATTTATGCATTGATCCTATTGTTTTAAATTCTTACTAATCATAACTCCCAGATCCCTTTCGCAATCCGACTTCGCAATCTCAACACCATCTAGCTCGTATCTTGTAACTCTATCATCATTACCTAACCTCAGAACTTTACATTTATCAGCATTAAACTGCATCTGCCAATCCTTTGACCATTTCAAAACCCTATCTAGATCAACTTGAAGTGATAGTGAGTCCTCCTCCGAATTAATTTCTCTACCGATTTTCGTATCATCGGCAAATTTGCAAATGTTGCTACTCAAACCTGAATCTAAATCATTTATATATATTATAAACAACAAAGGTCCCAGGACAGAGCCTTGAGACACTCCACTTATAACATTTTCCCACTCTGACTTGATTCCATTTATACTAACTCTTTGTTTCCTTTGGTATAGCCATGCCCTAATCCAGCTTAATATAGCACCCCCAATACCATGAGACTCTATCTTTTTAATCAGTCTTTCATGTGGCACTGTATCAAAAGCTTTGCTAAAGTCAAGGTACACAACATCACAATCCTTACTACTATCAACTGCCTCAACTATGCTAGAATTAAAAGATAACAAATTTGTTAAACATGAACGGCCATTTATAAAACCATGTTGCGACTCAATTATTAATTTATGTTTTTCAAGATGAAGACAAATTTTATTTGCTATTATAGATTCGAGTAACTTTCCCACAATAGACGTTAGGCTAATTGGTCGATAGTTAGACGCATGTGATCTATCTCCTTTCTTAAAAACTGGTATCACATTAGCAACTTTCCAAAACTCTGGCACTCTTCCTGACTCTATTGATTTATTAAATATGGTTGACAGTGGGTCACAAAGCTCCTCTTTGCATTCTTTAAGCACCCTGGCAGTAAGCCTAGTAAGCTCCGGGGAGCCTCCGGGTCTCACCCAGAAAATGGCGTTTCATTACATTCAACGCTGGTGTTTTACTTTTTGTTTATATTTTCCTTGCCTGGTGTGGCTATAGTTCCACTTATAATAATTTGGTGGCCCCCATGAATGTACACATTACAGGGGTTTCAGTGTTTGATATCCCTTCTTGTTAGCTTTGGGTCTTAACCAGTTAGCAACACCTTGCCTGGGTTTCCCGAAGCAGTCAGCCTACTGACCTTCGAAAACACTTTCAAGGCTCGGTGGACCTATTGATGCATTTTCTGAGTTCCAGCCCACCTCGTGCAGATTTGAAGGTTGCTGTGTGCCCTTATCTCAGGGTGACAGTCATCACTTTTGCCTCTGTCATTCTGCCTGTTGGGTCAACAACACCTTTGACCCAGAGTCTTGCGAGTCGTGTTCTCTGCTTGTTCTCCAGTACTGTTCTGGTGACAATTCAGTTAGGGTACAGGCAGCATCTGCATTGCATGCTAGGTTTAGGTTTCTGCAACTCGCTAGGGTAGTTTTCCATCCAGATCCCCGGCGGCTGCCCTGCTTTTTTTTTATTGGGACCCCTGACCTGGGGGTATTAGTCGCTTTGACTTTGGTTCAATCCGTGCTCCCTGATCCTTCCCATGTTATTCATCCTGCACCTCCCCTTCCCATCCCCTCCCCCCTACTTCCAGCTCCCAAATGTCTGAGGCTTTTGAAGTCTTGGCAGGGTTTAGTTGGTAATGAGACTCAGTCAGCTTCGGGCGCAGCCCCATTCGAGTTGGGGACGGAGGCACTAGAGTCGGGTTCTTGCTTCAGAGGCTTCTGGGTCCAACCTGCATGTCCCTTTCTTTTCAGCCTTTCCCCTGAAATCTGCCTTTTCTTCAGGAGAAGAGGATATGGAGGACGGCTGTGCCCTGGGGTACTGGGCACAGCCTGGGCACTTGAGGGACCCTGGGTTTGGGGGAGGAGTTGACCTGGTGGGGGGCCTTGGGCCCCCCTTTGACCCCGCCTGGGTGTTGGTGCCCTGTTTGCAGGGCTTGTTGTTGCAGGGGGGAGGGGTTTTCTTACCCCCCTTCCCTGTATGAATATGAATTGGGGTCGGCTCCGGGTTCCCTTGGGTTCCTCGGCTTCATCATTTCGGAGGTTTTCTGCCTCTCGAATCTCACCAAAGGAGGTTTGGGAGGCTCTTGCTGCATAACACCTCTGAGACTCGGATTCCGCCTCTGTGATGGATCTGTCCTTGTTTGAATTTGGTTCTTCTTCCCCATTTGGGTGGCATTTGGAGGTTCCAGAGTCTTCCTGGCTGGCAGACTGCCCATTCTTTTCGTTGGGGGGCATAGCAATGGTTCTGTCGGACCCGTACGCTTGAGTGGCGAGAAACTTCTACCGTTCTGCAGGTTTACCTAGGGGGGGGGGGGAGAAGAGTTTGAGCGCCTTAATGCGTGCTTTTTTCACCCTTGTGCTCTCTCGGGATGTTGGCCTTGTGCAGCTGCCCGTGCAGGTTCCTACCATTTCGGCATCATTGGTTGCTGAGGAGTCCTGTCTTTAGGAGGATGTGGAGGCATTGAGTGTCAGGCCTTCGTTTGGTGTGCTGGCCTCGGAGGCTTGGGCATCGGCTGCGATATTGAAGCTGTTTACACCTATCCTGATGGAGGTAGTGTGTCTGCTCTTTGCTTCTCGCCTTGCGTACCATCAGGCTGTGCTCGCTCTCTCTTTGGAATCCACTTGGGCCCTGGCTCTTAGGTTTTCGTCGCCGTTTTGTCCGATGCTGTTTGCGAAGACTGCTGTCACCCAGTTTCTGCAGGTGGCTTCGTTTAGTTGTCATCCTATAACGGACTTGTTGGTTCTCCGGGGTATCCGTTCTCGGCCTTCTTGGAGGGGTCGTGCCAGGGCTTAGGGTTCTGCTGGTTAGGGTGGGCCATTGATGCCAGCTTCTGAGTCGATGCTTCCTTCAGAGCCAGTGTCGTCTGGTCGGCACGGTGATTGCTCTGTTCGTCGGCCAGCTTCTCATAAGGGGCGTCGGGCCATTCGCGGTTCGCCCGGTTGACGGGGCAATTGGGAAATAGAAGAAATACAGAAAACATATACAGCATATATAGACGCAATAAAGTACCTAAATTATTGGGATCCTCTCAAAGCTCTCCAAATGTACTCACTAGAAAGGAGAGAAGAGAGATACCAAATAATATACACGTGAAAAATACTGGAGGGCCAGGTCCCAAATCTACACAGTAAAGTAACAACATACTGGAATGAGCGATATGGAAGAAAATGCAGAATAGAACCAGTGAAGAGCAGGGGTGCCATAGGCATAGAGATCACTGTATAAACATCAGAGGTCCACGGTTCTTCAACATCCTCCCAGCGAGTATTAGAAATATTGACGGAACAACTGTGGACATCTTTAAGACAAAATTAAATAAATTTCTCTAAGGAGTGCCGGAACAATCGGGCTGTGTTAGATATGTGGGCCTGCTCCAAGCAACAGCCTAGTAGACCCAGCTCTCACAAGTCAAGCCTGGCCTCGGGCCAGATTTGGAGAGTAAAGGAACTCCCAGAATCTCATCAAGCAGGTATTAAGCAGGGCAGCTTTGGGGGTTGCCCCATTTGAGATTTGAGTCAGAGATGGAGGCATTCTAGCCTGCTCCTCCTACCAAGGCTACTGGGTTCAACCAGCAGACCCCCCTTCTTTTCTGCTGCCGTTGATATGGAGGGGTTGCTCTGCCCTGGAACCTGTGGAGAAGTTGATCTGGGGGGTCTTTGGGCCCCCCCTTTGATCTCGTTTGGGGTTTGGTGCCCTCTTTGTGGGGTTTGTTGTTGCAGAGGGGAGATGTTTTCTTATCCCCCTTCCCAGCATGAGTATGAATTGGGGTCGGCTCCTTCCCGGGTTCGGTTCCGGGTTCCCTTGGGTTCCTCGGCTTCATCATTCCGGAGGTTTTCTGCCTCTCGAATCTAGCCTAAGGAGGTTCGGGAAGCTATTGCAGCTTACCTCCGGCGAGACCCGGATTTTGTCTCTGTTTATGGATTCGTCCTCGTTTGAGTTCGGTTCTTCTTCCCCATATTGGGTGCGTTATGAGATCCTCGAGTCTTCCTGGCTTGCAGACTGCCCTTTCTTTTCGCAGAGTGTGTGGCATAGGTTGTGTCAGACCTGCTCGTTTGAATGGCAGGAGGCTGCAACCGTTTTGCAGGTTTATATGAGAGGCAAGTTTGAGTGTCTTAATGCATGCCTGTTCGCCCCTGCACTTCCTCGGGATGTTAGCCTTGTACAGCTGCATGTACAGGTTCCCACCATTTCGGCGTCTTTAGTGGCTGAGGACTTGCACGCTCATGGGCATTTGGCCCCGGTTTTATACCTCTTTTTCCCTTCTCGAGTTGTTCTCGGACTGGGTTGGGGAAGATGTGGAGGCGTTGAGGGCTGGGCCTTCATCTGGTGTGCTGGCCTCGGCAACTAGAATGTTGGCCGCATTCTTGACGCTGTTTGCGACGATTCACAGGGTGGCGGTATTCTCTGTTCATTGCTTCTTGCTTAACGTGCTGCCAGGCCGTGCTTGCTCTCTCCTTAGAATCCACTTGGGCCCTGGCTCTTAAGTTTTCATCAACTTTTTGTCCATTGCTGTTTGTGGAAGCTGTTGTCACTCGGTTTCTGCAAGCAGCCTCATCTACTTGTCATCATATGTCAGACTTGTTGGTTCTCCTGGGGGGGGGGGTGTTCTCGGGTTTCTCAGAAGGGTTGTGCCAGGGCTCGGGGTTCTTCTAGTCGTGGTGGGCCATTGGTGCCAGTTTTTGAGCCGATGCTTCCTACGGAGCCGGTGTCGTCTGGTCGGCGCAATGCTCGTTGACTGACTTCTCATAAGAGGCCACGGCCCTTTCTGTGGGGAAACGGACTTGTGGGATTTATTTATTTAGCAATTTATATTAATGAATTTTAATTTTTAATTTTTATTTAATTTATATAGTAATTTATTTTTTATGTTAACTTATTTCGATTGTGTACTGTATGATGTTTAACCCTTGGGCCGCTAAGGGTCGTAATGGCTTCAATACCCACAGGCGCAACAACAACAAAAATCCATAAAATACTTTCGTCTTATAAAAGTGTTCATTTGTATTTCTCTGGTCACAGGAAAAAATATCGTAGGTGGCATATTTTGGGTGCAATAGGGCGGGGAAGTGTTGCAAAAAATATATATGTAACTTTATTACACATAGAAATCACAATAGCGTGATGCATCAATGAACAAATCCACAAAGGCCATGACGAGGATTCGAACCTACGTCCGAGATCATCCCAGACGCTGCCTTAGTCGACTGAGCAATGACATGGTAAAAGAGTTTTAAGAGAGAAGTAAGGGTGAAGAGGTAGAATGACCTATTGACATAGCTCGAGTGCATGGGGGAGTTGTGTAAAACCCTGGTTTGTGTCTCGGAGAGGCTGCAGGATCTAAGTAAGTTCAGTAGAACTTCTGGTTTCAACTCTTTTACCATGTCGTAGCTCAGTCGATTAAGGCAACGTCTGGGATGATCTTGGACGTAGGTTCAAATCCTCGTGACGGCCCTTGTGGATTTGTTTATATATGTAACTTCTGTTATTTAGCGATGATAGTATTACAGAAGACCTTCGACTGTGATAAAACTGACCAGAATTCTGATAATAGCAGGATTGTGGTGATATTTAGTGGTGCTCCATGGTGGGATGAGTAATGCTTAGGGAGGGAGGGGGTAGTAGCGCCGTCTTCTGACTGTGAGTGGCCACCTTTTATTGACTGGACTTACCATACCAGCTTAGTGGTTCGCTATGGTGAACACAAATGTAGATACTTATGTCACGGCCCTCTCGGGACGCAACGGGGTCCTTACTCTGATGTTGTTAGAGGAAGATATATGTATCCGTTCCCAAGCCAGTAGTGGCTATCAAGGGATGAGATCCGTGACGCAAGTAACTTAAAAGGGAGTAGGGAAAGAAAGTTAAGAACTTAATATTATAATAAACACCATCACCGATTATAATATATAAAATAAAAGAGTGCACAAGGGGGAGGGATATTAACACTTGACAAGGGGATTCTTCACAATGTAGACAAGGGGATTAATCCATAATCGTTGTCTTCTGCTGAAGACGCTGGTGCCACAACTCTCGGTGCTGAGTCCTTGGTGCTTTCTTCGTGGCCTCACGACGTGTCCTCTGAGAATGCCGAGCCTACCCGGGCCACAGGTCAGCCAAAACACAGGTCCACTGCGGGCACCGCCGTGGAGGCCGTCAACCACACGTCCAGCTGGTCTGCTGGCAGGTTCTGAGCCAACAAGGCTGGTACGGCCACTCCACGAACGATAAAAGGGGAACGCCCTAGACAGGAGCCTCGTGTGACAACACAAGTCACTCTCCTGTCTTCAGTACCCCAGTGGATGATCGTCTCCAACAGTCGGTCCCGGGTAAATCCTTTCACTGCCACTCCACTGGCAGGCTAACACACCACAGTGTTCTTCCGGGGGGACGACGTCACAACAGCTGCAGCAAACTCAAGGTATGGAGACTGGCTGCCTCGGGTAGACTGACTCCACTTCCATCACAGTGGTCCCAGCTCGGCTCTGTAAGCAGACACGTCATCAATAACCGGGACACTAATACACCTCACTTACGGGCTCAGGCACAAACACCTGACGTATCCAGCCCATAGATGGCGCTGTCGTCGGAGCACCACCTCACCAGAGGTCAGGAGCGGCGGTGTTGAGCGCGGAACCAGACTGGAAACTGGTCCTCGAGGCCAGTACACGCTGTCCTCACCAGGTGTCGTCGTCCGTTTGGCGGGGGTTTCGGGAGCTGACCCACAGATGGCGTGGTTGTCACTGCTCCAGGCTCGGACGCTGGATCCGGGTTCGTAACACCTCCCCACCAAAAAGAATTTGGTTTGGGGTTCTATAAAAAGAAACACAAACCAAATTAGTACGGCGACACAACTCCAAATGGACTTACTTATACTATGAACTGGAGTGATGAGGCTGTCTTGTCTACAGAACTTTTCTACTGAGAAACCCTGGCACAAAGGGAGCTTGAAAATGGCAGGCGATGACCTGCCTGACGTAATCTTCCACACCTCCTCTGCGATGGCAAACAGGGGCATCATCTCACATCTCTCTAGTACGGATTGGTTTCGACACGATCTGGGGTGACTCGACACTTCCTTATGTCGTGGCACCGATGATGGCTGACCACAGACGGCATTTCTGGTGCCGGTCCGATGGTCCTTCAGGGAGACAGGAACCTGGAATACAGGGGTCTGATAATTCAGAGTGATAGCGACAGCGGATAAAACAGTACTTACAGCATACTCTACTAGGTCCACACCTAGTCCCAACGGGGCTGTTCGTACGTTGCAGGTGGCATTCGCTCTGCCACCGTCAGGTCGACCAACGTTCCACATAACGCTGCATTGAGGCTCAGCAGTCACGCGGGGGGTGTCAACCTGTCGGAAACAGTCACTCATATTATCATTTCGCGTACCTCCTGTGTCAACCATCACCTTCCAGGTCCCTTCTTCAACTGCAACACCTGCAGTACAAATCGCCAATCCCTGGGACCTCTTCACGATGTTCATGGGAGCCATCATTCGTCGGGTCGTCCACCGGTCCTCACTGAGAGCACAAACGAGAACACATACGAGAATCAAACAAAATACCGATAGGAAACATTTGGTAAGTCGAGGGATAAGTTTCCCGAGCTTGTCATGTCCATAGCCGGCACCATCCACTAGCCTGGCTTGGACAGAAGAGGGCACTAGGCCTTTTGAACACACCTCACATACCTCTGACGTCTGGGGAATCTCTGGCTGGTCCACTACACGCTGTAACTTGCCATACCGCAAGCACACCTCAGCCTTCGCTCCAGACTCGTTGGTATCCGTGGGTGTCTGCACACAAGGCCTCTCTTCTAGCTCAGGTACTTCTGCCATCGTAACCTCATGTTCCTTGTCGAGAGAAGAATCAGGAGACACTGCTAGAACGTTCTCAATCTGTAGGCGAGAGGACAAATTAAACATAGTTACATCCGGGTCTGTCTTTACCTGGACATTACCATTGCCTGTAGACACCTCAGACTTTGATGTTCTGGCTGACTCGTCCGCAACCTTGGGATGATTGGTGCTCCAATCGGTCACCAAGTCGTTGGCTAGTACCACGTCAATCCCAGCCACAGGGAGGGTATCGACTACTGCCAACGCACATGTGCCGCTAAAATAAGGCGAGTCGAGATGTACTGGCACTAAGGGGGCGATGTACTGCGTCCTTGGAAACCCAACCAGGACAACCTGTTGTCTCCCGTCCACACTTACTCCCTCGGGTACCGAGCTCTTCATGATCAGGGACTGGGCTGCTCCACTATCTCTGAGCACTACTACAGATCTACCAGTATGATCACTCGATACATACCCGCCTGAAGTGTGAGGGGAAAACAATCTGGGTTCTTCCTGCGTCGTCGTCGACTGGCTTCCTGCTGGTGATGTTCCACAGCTCATCAACATCACCTCCCTTCGTGCGCTGCCACCTCTTCTGCCTCGGCACCTAGCAGCTACGTGCCCTTTCTGCCCACAAGTCCAGCACACCATATTCCTCCTTGGACTACGGTGTTTCGGACTACTAGGACTTGTTCTTCGGGGGCTACTTGGGGGCGTCTTCTTAGCGCTTCGTGGGACGGGTCTTTCCTCTTCTTCATGAGGTCTGTTAAACTGGTGTTGGTAATGCCTTGGGACGTACTTAGCAGACGGCCTATGAGTCAGGATATACTCTTCAGCCATGGTGGCTGCTGCACTCAAGGTCTCTACCTGCTGTTCCTCTAAGTACGTCTTCAGGTCTACAGACAAACAATCCTTGAAGTCCTCGAGCAGAATCAGCTGCTCAAGGTCTTCCTTGGTCTCCACTTTCCGAGAGGCACACCATTCCAGGAAAAGTCGCTCCTTGATTGTGGCGAATTCGGTGAAAGTGTGCTCTGAGGTCTTCTTCAGGTTTCGGAACTTTTGCCTATATGCCTCAGGTACCAATTGGTACGCCATGAGCACCACTTTCTTCACCATATCGTAATCGCCGGAGTCGTCAAGGGATAACGTAGAGTAGGCGATTTGGGCCTTCCCAGTCAAGACTGACTGTATCATGATGGCCCAATTCTCCCTTGGCCACTCCAAAGAGGCAGCGACTTTCTCGAAGGCTGCGAAGAACTTCGAAACTTCTCTCTCTTGAATTTGGGGACCATTTTGATATTCCTTACCGGATCGAAACCGCTTACTCCAGTTTGTCTCTGTCCAGCGCCTAATCGTAATACTTCTAGTTCATGTTGTCTCTGTCTTTCCTTTTCTTCTCTTTCTCGTTCTTCTCTTTCTTCTCTTTCTCTCTCTTCTCTCTCTCGGTTCTCTTCTCTTTCTCGTTCTTCTCTTTCTCGTTTCTCTTCTCTTTCTCGTTCTTCTTTCCTTTCTTCTAATTCTAAACGCCTCATCGCCAATTCTTTATCTTTTAACTCTCGTTCTAATTCTAACTTCTTCCACTCTATCTCGCGATTTATTTCTAAGGCGCGCATTTTGACTGTAAGAAAGCTAATGTTCAGCTCACCGGCATCACTGTCAATGTCGCTGCCTTTCTCTTCCTTTTCCGTGGAAGCTATTTCCTCACCTTCCTTTGTACTAGGAGTCTCGCCTTCCTGTTTCTCTTCTGCCTTCAGGTGCCGGTGAACCTTGGACAAGATCTCCACACGGGAATCACTGGCACGGATCTTGATCTCCAGGTAGGCGCTCACTAGTACAAGCTCTGGTTTGCTCAGATACTTTAATCTGGCAAGACAGTCCACTCTGTTCAGAAAAGCCTGAACATCGTCCAGATCATCGATGGTAGCTTTTTCTGCCATTGTCACAGATGGAACACTCAACTAGCACTTAACACACCGCTTACACGTTAGCACTTAACGCACTGAGCACTGTTCTACGTCAATATGGCACTTTATCGCACCAAACACTGCACTTGCCAATATTGCACGTAATCACTTCGGGCACCGCACTACGCAATATCGCACTTAATCACAGCGAACCCTTCGCTCTACAATATTGCACTGAATCACTGAGCACCGCACTACTCAATATTGCACTTAATCACTTAATCACAGCGAGCACCGCACTGCACAATATCGCACTTAGTCACTCTTGAGCACCGCACAGGACGTATAACGCCACAATCGTCACACACAGGGGGAATTATATACAGGGATTACGCCACTTCACCACCCCTGTCAAACATACTTAACAAGGGGACGGATCCCGCTGGGGATGCCAATTATGTTACGGCCCTCTCGGGACGCAACGGGGTCCTTACTCTGATGTTGTTAGAGGAAGATATATGTATCCGTTCCCAAGCCAGTAGTGGCTATCAAGGGATGAGATCCGTGACGCAAGTAACTTAAAAGGGAGTAGGGAAAGAAAGTTAAGAACTTAATATTATAATTAACACCATCACCGATTATAATATATAAAATAAAAGAGTGCACAAGGGGGAGGGATATTAACACTTGACAAGGGGATTCTTCACAATGTAGACAAGGGGATTAATCCATAATCGTTGTCTTCTGCTGAAGACGCTGGTGCCACAACTCTCGGTGCTGAGTCCTTGGTGCTTTCTTCGTGGCCTCACGACGTGTCCTCTGAGAATGCCGAGCCTACCCGGGCCACAGGTCAGCCAAAACACAGGTCCACTGGGGGCACCGCCGTGGAGGCCGTCAACCACACGTCCAGCTGGTCTGCTGGCAGGTTCTGAGCCAACAAGGCTGGTACGGCCACTCCACGAACGATAAAAGGGGAACGACCTAGACAGGAGCCTCGTGTGACAACACAAGTCACTCTCCTGTCTTCAGTACCCCAGTGGATGATCGTCTCCAACAGTCGGTCCCGGGTAAATCCTTTCACTGCCACTCCACTGGCAGGCTAACACACCACAGTGTTCTTCCGGGGGGACGACGTCACAACAGCTGCAGCAAACTCAAGGTATGGAGACTGGCTGCCTCGGGTAGACTGACTCCACTTCCATCACAGTGGTCCCAGCTCGGCTCTGTAAGCAGACACGTCATCAATAACCGGGACACTAATACACCTCACTTACGGGCTCGGGCACAAACACCTGACGTATCCAGCCCATAGATGGCGCTGTCGTCGGAGCACCACCTCACCAGAGGTCAGGAGCGGCGGTGTTGAGCGCGGAACCAGACTGGAAACTGGTCCTCGAGGCCAGTACACGCTGTCCTCACCAGGTGTCGTCGTCCGTTTGGCGGGGGTTTCGGGAGCTGACCCACAGATGGCGTGGTTGTCACTGCTCCAGGCTCGGACGCTGGATCCGGGTTCGTAACAACTTACATATAACAAGTTGTAATAACAGCAATAGGAGTATGTTGGGAACCGCCATTTTGGTGTGGGAGGTGCATCGTCTGCATGACATCATACATGTATCGTCATGTTGTTTACTGGTGGCCACTATGGTCTTTGGGCACCATACCAGCTTATTTATACAGGCATGGTGAATAAAACATGTAGTTACTTATATATAATGTGTGTATATAGTGTAATAACACCACAAACAGTATTGTAGGAGAAGAAATATTAATGTGTCTGACCTTGAACCAGTGACGGCAGCAGCCACCAGCTGACTGTGTATGTGGCAACGTCTCCTATTGCTTGAACTCACCACACAAGCTTAGATGTACAGTTATGGTGAACAAAACATGTAGATACTTATTGTGGGACATTTGGGGCTAGACTCTATTTATTTAAATATTAATGTAATGAAAATCAATTACGAAGGACCACCCGCTTTTATAGTAAAGAGGGAAACTAATAAAACGTGATCATTAGAAAATTCCTAGAGGAACCAGTAACTATGGATAAATACTAGAAAATATAATCACTTGTATAATTAATCGGCTGTATAATTTAATTGAATCAAAGCCTCAAACACCTACATTGGGGGGGTATTACTAGAACTTCATATATGTCTAGGAACTAGTGTGGTTCGTTCACCAGTTCATTATGTAATAACTTAATCCAATGACCAATTATAGAATCAATAAATTTGTCACCAATAAGAATACAGATTATGAACATCAGAAATTAATGATTATAATAAACACGTGTTAATCCAGAAAACAGTGATCCGTAGCAATAATGCACTACAGATAATGTAATTAATGGAATACGGAAAAGGGTCTTAGCTTGAAGACGTTTTCCAAGACATCGGTCATGAATCATCCTCGGAATCTCCTGAACTCATCATGGAACACTGGGAGATGATTAACACGGGAAATGACAGCTCGGGGAATTCTTCACACACAAGCTGCAAATCAAGATATATTCAGTAGCAACATATTGGGCTGCTAAATATCTATGTTCAAGAAATTAAAAATGGAGAGTGGAAACAGATAATAACCTGTGTTTTATTTTAGTCGCTCGGCGTGACGACAAGCTACCCGGCTATAACCTATCCATAATGATGCATCAAAAGGGAGTAAAGGTACTTAGCTAATAGGGCACTGTGTAAGTTGAGGCTTGCCGAAGATCGCGTCCTAGGTTCTGGCGTCGTAATAACGAACACGTGGCGTCGAGCCTAGCCTAGATGTTGACGCGCTTCTCTGGCCGGTCACGTTGGGCTACACGGAACAAATTAACAGGTTCCAGGCTGAATGTCAAGTTAATTCTCGTTGAAGATTCACCACGATGTATCCTGTGACACTGACACCAGCTAAGTTGCTATTTTCTGCAACAATTCTTCACACCTCACTGTGGCGACTTTCCTCCTCCACACGCTCTTGGTGGCGTCTTCTCGAGTAATGGCGTCTCTCCTCTCCCCGCACCGCGTCCAGCATTTGTTACACGAATTATTTACTACGAATAATATCATTTCTCGCAGTTGCGACTGAAATGCTGGGATAATGACGGGTTTGTTATTCAGAGGAGTTAGATATTATTATTTGCTTGTTTTACGATGGTAAACGAACAATGGAGATGAATGTAATTCTCTCCCTGGCATTCACGCGTGACGTTAAATTTATTACCAGATAACAGTTGTAACTAGAAACGGTCTATTTGGCATTATTTGGGAGTCAGGTTATCTGTAAATAATTATCACACAGAACACCGCTGTTTTTAGAGAATCAAACTCAATTCTCTGACACACTGGACATAGATGTTTTTATTATAATGGAATCTGAAGCAATACTGGCGTCTGGTTACGTAAGAATTCTAGCCTTATCGTACAGATACAATTATTAGTACATGTGAACTCTACGGTTGGTTGATATTAATTACTACAGTGATTAGTAGATTTAGTAATAATTAATAATAATACAACAGTGTTGTATTATGTTGGAAATTTCCAACATAACTCCGGGGGGAGAATTTTCGGGTCGCAGTGTAATGTGGAGCACTGACATACCCATCCCGAAGTTGGTATTAATATTAGTATATTAGTATGTTAGTACACACATAACGAATGTCCCGTATTTGTCAAGGACATACAAGAAACTTAAGTCTTACAGATTTCATGTTAAATGGAACATGTTATTATGAATTACCTAAAGCTAATAACTAAGAAAGCTTACAATAAACTCTGTGACTGGTGTCGCAATGACCTGTAATGTTTATGTTACTAAGTCTCAATGTCTGTAAACTCTCAGATACTCTAGATAAATAATGTTATTTATAGCCTATACAACAATTAAGGATTTAAATCACACAATTCAAATACTGAGAATCTACTGTGATGAGAATGTCCTGGGTCATCGTGACTTGTAATGATTTGTTACTTGACATCACACTACAGTATCATCATGGTTGCTTAAATTGGATGTAAAGGGATTTACTCTTTGTCAGAGGTGTAATAGGCTTGTTGTTTCCGCTTGCATTGTTGAGCAGCAGCTCTAGTGGGGCGGTTGCTCGGTTGATCAGAATTACTGTCCTCGGAAACTACTGGGGAAGCTGGCTCTGGCAGACCCTCTCGTTCTGCTAATTCGAGGGGTACCAACTTCTCTAAAGTTTTCAGAGTAGTGTTGCCTTGGCATAAAACTTGCACTACTCTCAGGATACCTTGATGATCTGGATGAATGGCAACAATTTTGCCTATGGGCCACTCTGACCTTGGTCCATCACTGTCGACTAATACTAGGTCCCCTGGTTAAAGTTGTACTTTATTATAGGGACTCGAAGCTCTGTAGTGGTACTCTCGTAGAGCTGTGAGGTACTCTCGAGTCCACACCTCATTCCACCTGTCAATGACTCTTGAGAGATGTTGGTAACTTTCTACCAAGTCACTTCTTGTCACATGTGAAGGGTCTACGGGGTCCTCTTCGGCTAAAGGTATGAGAGGGCTCAGTAGGCCTCCATGTATCAAGCGTGAGGGACTCAGAGGTTCTCTTTGGGAGAAATCATCGGACAGGTATGTTAATGGGCGGTTATTGACTCGCGCCTTGATTTCCACAACAATGGTTTGAAGTTCGTAGTAACTGATTTTTTGTCTGTGTAAGGTTTTTCTTAAACACTTCTTAACAGAGCCTATCATTCACTCATAGAACCCACCTTGCCAAGGGGCTCTTGGTGCTATAAATTTCCAGTGACATTGTCGTCGCTGCAGGACTGACTGTACTTCTGGAAGATTCCAGACTTCTCGCAGACAGGCTTCTCCTGCCACAAAATTGGAACCATTGTCCGAGATCATTAGTTTGAGACAAGATCTGCGAGCTGCAAATCTGCGGAAAGCTTGGATGAAGGCTTCAGCACTCATATCTGAAGTCACTTCTAAATGTACGCCTCTGGTAGTAGCACACGTAAAAAGGCAAATGTAAGCTTTCACTGGTATCTTATCTGGGTTGCCAGTGAGAAGTAAGGCTCCTGTGTAATCAACACCAGTGGTTTCAAAAGGACGAAGATGAACCACTCTTTTTTCAGGGAGTGGTGGAGGTCCTGGGTAAGGACATACTCTAGCATCGTATCTTTTACATATTACACAGAATTTAATAATTGACTTGACTGTCTGACGACCTTGAGGAAGCCAGTACTTCTGTCTAAGGTCGGTGAAAGTATCTAACACTCCACCATGTAAAGTACCATATTGATGGTGATATAAAACTAGAAGTTTGGTGATGATGTGGTGACGTGGTAGAAGAATTGGATTCTTTGTGTCCAGATCAATTTTTGCATGAAGTAAACGTCCTCCACACCTTAGTATATTATGAGTGTTGGCATCATACCAGATACCTAGAGACTTAGTTAATTTATCTGGAAGATTTTCATATTCGCTTCCATATGTCTCTTGTTGTGCACGCTTGATCCAGTAGAGGATAGGATTGGGAAACTTATGTCGAGTTCCTATCTTAGCAAGAAAGTCAAACACATGTGCAGTCACTCTTAATAACTTACTTAAGTTAGAATAATTGTGAGGATCAATGGCTAAGATTCGTTGAGGTTCTGGTTCTTTCATGGGAGTGGTGATATTGGTCACTATCACTTGTGGCTTTTGTTTGGGCCACTGACCACCAACAAGCCATGAAGGTCCATTGAACCACAGCGAAGACTTGATAAGTTGTTTTAGTGTTAATCCTCGAGATAAATAATCTGCAGGATTGTCCTTAGTAAGAACATGTCTGAATTTATATCCAACAGATAACTCATGAATTTCCCTAACACGATTACTGACGTAGGGAGTCTTATTGTTGTTGTTTCTTACCCATTGTAAGACTGCCTCATTGTCTGACCACACGACAATCTCACCAAAGTGGATATTATTGAGTGTCTTTGCCAGGCAATGAGCCAATCTTACTCCCACCAGCAATGCAGTCAACTCCATTTGAGGTAAAGATCTCTTCTTAATGGGAGCAACTCTTGCTTTAGATGTGAGCAAAATTGATTGTGCACTATTAACTAAGTAGGCTACAGCGTCATATGGTTTGCCAGAGGCATCGCAGAAAACGTGCAAATTTGTGGGCAAGTTTGGTCCTGAAGCATTACGAGGAAATTTCAAAACGCCTAACTGATTAAAATCCGTTGAGAGTATCTGCCATTTAGCTTGTAACTCACTTGGTAACGGATCATCCCATCCCATATGTTTCTGCCAGCACTCCTGCATTAGGAGTTTGCCCCTTATTAATATAGGACTAAGTAAGCCTAAAGGGTCAAATGGTTGACTGACAAACGAGAGCAATGTTCTCATGGTAAGGGTTGAGTTATCGGTTTGTACTGACTTGACATTCATCTCGTCAGTACTTGTGTTCCATTCCACGCCTAGAACCTTTAATTGATTGGGCACCTGATAACCTGGAAATTCTTTCTCGATTACCTGGTTTAATGATTCATTATTTGAGGCCCATGACTGTAGTGGCATATTGGCTCCTAATATCTCACGGTTAGCCTCATGGTAGATTTTTACCTAATTGGTTTGATCATTAGTAGTTCCCTGGAAATTGTCGACATACAAGTTGTCACTAATGTTTGCCTTATAAGGGCTATTTGACTTCCTCAAATGTGTGTCTAATGTTGCTTGCAATAGAAATGGGGAAGATGTCGCTCCGAATAATACTGAGGCAAAACGATATGTGATGATATCACTGTTAGGATCCAGTGAGTCCTTAATCCAGAGAAACTTAGTGTAGTTACGATCCTCGTCCTACAAACCTACTCGGAGGAAAGCTTTACTGATATCGGCAGTATAAGCGAAAATACCAGTGCGAAATCGTAACAGCACATCATGTAGCCTTTGTGTTAGGCTAGGTCCCGTTTGGAGACATTCATTTAAAGACACACTGCTTGGCTTCACTTTAGCACTATAGTTGAAGACAATACGGATAGGTGTTGTCAATGAATCTTTCACCACAGGGTGATGAGGTAAATAATGACCTATTTTCCGGTCATCGTTATCAACAACTTCGATAAATTTACTGTTGAGTTGTTGTTGGATGAGTTGATGATACATGTTCAGTTTGTCTGGCTGCTTCTGTAGTCGTGTTAATTGAGACTGCAATTGTGAGGCTGCCATAAAATAATTAACTGGAAGTTGTGGATGATTCAACTTCCATGGGAGTCTTACCCAATATTGTTTATCTTTATAGACAACTGTATCCAGATATTGCTGGTAAGTCCACATATCATCAGGGCTTGGTTGCTCAGGGATAATACCTAAAGTGTCTAAATCCCACAGACAATGTACAGGTGGATCCGACTCAATACCTTCAGATATTTCTCTGAAACGTAGGGGTGACTGTTCCAAGCCTAGTCACGCCACTATTATGTTGTTAGATTGTTGGTTTGTTGACGCTGGATTTTGTTGGAAAAGCACCGGTCCAGTAAGCAATTTGCCTCCAGCAGATGACAACAAATTCATTCCGTGTTGTCTGGTGCATCCAGTTATACATTTGTAATAATGATCCGCGCCTATAAGTACTCCAACATCAGTGAGGCAGTCAGAATTTATTTTGTAGTCTGCTAGCCTCATGCGGTTTCGTTTAAGATGTTTCGCAGTGCGAGCTAACCCTGTGACCTGCAGGTCTGTAGGAAGTTTATCTACTACTACCGCTTGTATTGGACTAGTGGAAGATCCAAGTCTCACTAATACCTTAACTACTTGGTATTCACGAGGTCCACTATTAGTCAAGAAACCAGAAATATTTAACCTCACACTTTTGGCAGGTTTTAAATTTAACTGCTCTACTAACTGTTGTGTAATGAAGGTTTTCTGTGATCCTTGATCAAAAAGACCTCTAGTGTTAACTCTAGATTTCCTGTTTATTAGTCTAAGTTGAGCTGTAGGCAGAGTGGTATTATTGCCTGACTCAGTAGCAAGTACATTTATTTCTTGATGCACTTTGCAATATTGCACTGTGGTAGAATTCGTGGAATTCTCCCCAGTGGTCATGGATTGAGTAGAAGTTTTTCTACATAAGGCGTAGTGATGTACACCTTGGTTGCATCTATTGCAGGAACGTAGCTGCACTACACATTTTTTGGGATCATGAGAGCCCATGCACTTGGTGCACTTGTGTGTTTCTTGCAACCTTTTAATCCTAGCATTATAAGTAGGATAAACAGAGCATTGGTAGGTGCCATGTCCTTGATTACAAAACAGACACCTCCTTTCTTTAGTTGACTTGATCTCTTTAGTAGACAAGTCGTGGGTTGTCTCAGAAGGAGACACCGAATAAGTACCTACATTACCACTTCTTTTTCCAGTGGATGGAGTAGTCTTAGATTTATATTTATTAGACTTATTTAAAGTCTGTTTGGGTTTGACTGAAGTGTCAATTTGAGCTGAGTTACGATGGGAGTTAGTAGAGGAGTTTGAAACTTTCTCCCCATCTTGGTTGGCTCTTTGTCTTTCGACTAAGGTATGTAGACCTGTGATTTCTTTCAAAGTCAAAAAGGTCTTATTGTACATCGTACACAACTTATGTAAGGTTTCTCTTGGCAATTTTCGCCTAACAACTACTTTGGTCATCCATTCAGCTGACTGAATTTGGACTTTAAGGGTTAAGGCCTTGAGTAAAGACTCTAACTCTAGTCTGAAAGTTTGGAGAGAATCTGTGGAATTATTAGCAGAGGGTAAATCTAGCAATTTTTGAACTAAGACAGTAATAGTTCTCTCCGTGTTATCGTAGTTGGTTTTGAGCAATTGAACAGCCAATGTGTAACCATCACTGGTCAGTGTTATATTAAAGATTACCTTCAAGGCTTCATTTCGTAACAAGCCTTGTAAATAAGTGAATTTGGTTGTTTGAGGAATGTTGACTTTAGAGTCTACTGCATCTACGAATTTACTCCAGAAATCATCCCAACTTTCATTCTCATTACCAGAGAATGTGGGTATATTGATTTGAGGTAATTTGACCTCAGGATCTGTACGTGCAGCAGAAGCTACTGTCAGCTTGTTTTTAGCAATTTGCTTCTTAAAGGGTAGAAGTTTAACCCGTATATCTTCATACTGAGCTAAATCATCTATAACTTCCTCAAGTTCACTACTATCTACAGAAGTTGAGTGAAGTTCTGTCAAATACAGACTCATGTGTTGCTTAATATGGGCAAATTTGCTTTCAGCAACTTGTAGTAAATCTTCTAGTTCAAAGTAATCAACAGTTCACTGTTGTGACAGATTTTGGCATTTATTAATCTGTCGGGTCAAATGACCTTTCAGACCGATAAGGGTCCTTTTCATTTTGGTAGCCGTTTCCATTTTGTTGGGTAAAGGCTGATTTGTCAGTAAATATTTGTTACTGAGATAACTGGGATATTGACTCATTCAGTGGAGCTCAATATCAATGAGAATAGCCTAATATACTTCAATAGACTATAGTTTTACCTACCTAACAAGTGATAGCTAACTATTTTGAGTAGTGCTCGAACTTCACCATTAACTTTCGTCTGGTTAGCTCTTCTATATCACCATTAGATGTAATGGTGATCATTCAGCAATACACAAAATAGATACATACAAAATAATGAGCACAAAAATGAAATAATATGGAGACACTCCAATCAGAGTTATCTCAAAGTTTAATCCCACCCTTGATAGGGTCAGCACAAATAGTATAATTCATACACTACTGACTAGCTTAAGTCTAGTCTAGATAATTCCTACCTAAGAACTATAAATTTATTTAGTCTGGGCTTGTACCAAATTCAGCACAATCTCAGCCTAAATTCTACCTAATAAGATTGGTAAAGATTATTGTGGTGCAGTAAGGTGAATATAATTGTGCTGTATTTTTGGGTTTTTTGTTTTTATAGTTTATAAGTGTGCACTTGCACACACAAGTGAAAACAATTATGTACAGTTAAGTTTGGCTTGTTAGCCACAGCCTTTTGTGATAGTTGATGGTGTTGATCAATTTGTCAACCACATGCAACCTAGACTCACCTGACAGGTGTACACCATCTCTGGCCAGGTTTTGTCTATAAGATCTGGCTGTAAATTGGATATAAGTGGCATCCAATCTCACTCGTTTTTTCAGCCTGAAATTTATGTACTTAGTAGCTCTCTGGTAGTATTCTGGTGTTACTCCCCAACGATTATCTTGACTTGGTTGGCGAGGATCCACTAACGTGAATACTACCGAATTACTGATGAGCTTGAAAGAAGAAATTATGGCTTTAAGGTGCTTGATCACCTCAGTTGGATGACGAGTAGGATGGATGTCATTACCACCTAAGTATATAATGGTTAGATGGTGAGGCCACTCTAACGCAGATGTTAGTGTGGAATTGTTATAAAAGTTATGAGCTGTCGCTCCTGGTGACCTAAAGATTCTTACTTCTGTATGAGGGATAGGTCTAAGTGTTGTGGGTAATTGACTGTGTCCCACGAGTGCTACCTTATACATGAGGTGAAAGTAGTAATGAATTGGTGTGACTTTAGACTAACTTATGTGTTACGCTGTTGGCAGACACAATTAATTAAATGGTTAGTCTAGACTACATCACACAGGGATTAGTTATTACTAATTAGTATTTATAATTATAATTTATATTTATCCGGTTCGATAAAGACCATAATGTGGGACATTTGGGGCTTGACTCTATTTATTTAAATATTAATGTAATGAAAATCAATTACGAAGGACCACCCGCTTTTATAGTAAAGAGGGAAACTAATAAAATGTGATCATTAGAAAATTCCTAGAGGAACCAGTAACTATGGATAAATACTAGAAAATATAATCACTTGTATAATTAATGGGCTGTATAATTTAATTGAATCAAAGCCTCAAACACCTACATTGGGGGGGTATTACTAGAACTTCATATATGTCTAGGAACTAGTGTGGTTCGTACACCAGTTCATTATGTAATAACTTAATCCAATGACCAATTATAGAATCAATAAATTTGTCACCAATAAGAATACAGATTATGAACATCAGAAATTAATGATTATAATAAACACGTGTTAATCCAGAAAACAGTGATCCGTAGCAATAATGCACTACAGATAATGTAATTAATGGAATACGGAAAAGGGTCTTAGCTTGAAGACGTTTTCCAAGACATCGGTCATGAATCATCCTCGGAATCTCCTGAACTCATCATGGAACACTGGGAGATGATTAACACGGGAAATGACAGCTCGGGGAATTCTTCACACACAAGCTGCAAATCAAGATATATTCAGTAGCAACATATTGGGCTGCTAAATATCTATGTTCAAGAAATTAAAAATGGAGAGTGGAAACAGATAATAACCTGTGTTTTATTTTAGTCGCTCGGCGTGACGACAAGCTACCCGGCTATAACCTATCCATAATGTTGCATCAAAAGGGAGTAAAGGTACTTAGCTAATAGGGCACTGTGTAAGTTGAGGCTTGCCGAAGCTCGCGTCCTAGGTTCTGGCGTCGTAATAACGAACACGTGGCGTCAAGCCTAGCCTAGATGTTGACGCGCTTCTCTGGCCGGTCACGTTGGGCTACACGGAACAAATTAACAGGTTCCAGGCTGAACGTCAAGTTAATTCTCGTTGACGATTCACCACGATGTATCCTGTGACACTGACACCAGCTAAGTTGCTATATTCTGCAACAATTCTTCACACCTCACGGTGGCGACTTTCCTCCTCCACACGCTCTCGGTGGCGTCTTCTCGAGTAATGGCGTCTCTCCTCTCCCCGCCCCGCGTCCCGCATTTGTTACGCGAATTATTTACTACGAATAATATCATTTCTCGCAGTTGCGACTGAAATGCTGGGATAATGACGGGTTTATTATTCAGAGGAGTTAGATATTATTATTTGCTCGTTTTACGATGGTAAACGAACAATGGAGATGAATGTAATTCTCTCCCTGGCATTCACGTGTGACGTTAAATTTATTACCAGATAACAGTTGTAACTAGAAACGGTCTATTTGGCATTATCTGGGAGTCAGGTTATCTGTAAATAATTATCACACAGAACACCGCTGTTTTTAGAGAATCAAACTCAATTCTCTGACACACTGGACATAGAGTTTATTATAGTTTATTATAATGGAATCTGACGCAATACTGGCGTCTGGTGGCGTAAGAATTCTAGCCTTATTGTACAGATACAATTATTAGTACATGTGAACTCTACGGTTGGTTGATTTTAATTACTACAGTGATTAGTAGATTTAGTAATAATTAATAATAATACAACAGTGTTGTATTATGTTGGAAATTTCCAACACTTATATTTATCGCCTGTGTATAGTGAACAAAACAGTATGGTTGGAGGAGTATGTTGGTGAGTGAGGAAGTGGTGGCAAGTGGCTGGTGAGTGAAGGCCACTCTTCGTGGCTTTTTGACTCACAATACCAACTTAGTGGTTCGTTATGGTGACCAAAACATGCAGATACGTATATATAACCTGTGTATATAGTGTAATAACAGCAAAACTATTTGTTTTTGTTTTATAAACATAATAATTGAATCACTAATATGAACACAATAATTTTGAGTACAGCGATGGTTTACACTTTTTATTATACAAATATATCACAATACACACTATTGAATAATATTACTGCAAAAAAAGAAAAGAAAAAATCAGACATCAATCAGGCTGAACAGCTGTGCTGTGAGCTCATGCTGCGTGCACCAGCCTTGGTGGCTCGCTCAGTACTGACCCTCTCACACCCAGGAATGTTGGCCACGATTTTTTTTCTTGGTGGCGTCTGCCAATTATCGGTCGTGGCTGCACTATAGCTGCCCCTATCCCACGCGGGGTGTTTAGATTAAAGCGCTAGACACTAAAACAGCTATTAATGTATTGTGCGGTTCCGGTTTTGTTACTCAAATCATCTATATATGTATTGTGCGGTCTAAGGGTTAAAGTGGACTGTATAATATTAATTCCCACAAATAGTTTCCTATACAATCTGGGGGGTTATATTAATGTATTAGTCTATCACTCAGAATTATCAATTGGTAGACAATTCACTACAATGTTACTGGGTGTTAAACTACAACTACAATGGATTAGTTAATACATGGGGGAAGCTTTATCTGATAAGAAGGTTTCAGCATTTTGTTATTGTAGCAAGTGTAGCCTGCGAGTCATGTGGTCTTCCACATGAAACGTTCAGTGATTCTACATTAATAACTTCACCTCTCAGTTCGCCTGCCAACGAGATTGCGCAATAATATTTTCTGCACCTAAATTATTCTATTTACATGAATATTATAATGTTCTGAAATAAAGAGTTGAATTATTGCTCACCTTTGGGCTTGTTTTTTATATACAGCTTAACCTTCACAATGAAATAAGAGTTCTACAAATCATTTAGTATACTGTATGGATATAATGCCTTTCCAGGATGCGATGGTGTCGATTTGTACTGTCTAACTCTGCAACAATAACTGAACCATCCGTTTTTCAGGGACTGGCTAGGTTTCGTTATGGGGTAACAGGCTTACCGCTTTTGTAGCTTTCCTTTTGGCTTAAATCTGGAACCACACGTATTCACACATCTTACCCATGTTGTGGTAACCCATCTGCGCCTGCTAGGGGTTCGGGTTCTGGCTTACCTCAATAACTGGTTGGTGTGGGCTCCCAGCTCGCGTGCTTGTCTGCTTGCCAGGGGTGTGGTTCTTTCCCAGCTCGCTGGGTTCGGGTTCCTGGTGAACTAGAGAAAGTCCCGTCTGGTTCTCATGTGGGTCTCTCGGACCGTTTCCTTGTCTCTCCCTCCAGAGGCCTTCTCTCTCCCTCTGGAGGCGTTGCTGAGGCTGTAGACCCACATTATGCGGTTTCAAAAGGGCGGATGGGGTTCTGGGTCACTCGGCGGTTGCTCGGGCAGTTGTGTGGGAGTCTGAACGTTGCTGTGCTGGTTTACCTGCTGGGTTGGGTCTGGCTTTGGCGTCTGTTCTAGTTTCTTCGGGGCCGCCCCTTCCACCTCTCTCACGATCGCTGGGTTTGGCCTCCGTGGGCCTTGTGTAGGTTGCTATGTCGCCAGCTTCCTCTTCAAGTTTTTCTGGGTTCAGTGCCTTGGCGCCTACCCGAGCATTTGCTCGATGTGTTCACGGATGCCTTATCTCTCAGTTGGGGCTTTGTGAACATTGCTTACCAGGCTGGCCAGGAGCGGTGGGCTCTGTCCTTTTGTCGAGTTCATAACACAGTGCGGGAGTTCGCGGCAGTTTGGCTGTCCCTTTGGAGCGTTCAGATCGCTCGGCAATTCACGATCGGCTCCATTCAGACTGTACTCCAGTGGTATATTGTCTGAACTGCGGGGGTTCTTTTCGGTCCTTGGCTCTTTGGGGCTGGTCACTTCAAGTGACTTGTCTGCTGGATTCTTTGCTTTTGGCTCTCCGTGCGGTTCATATCCGGGGACTGTCCAACGGCCTGTCTCGGTTCATTCCCCTGTCCACGGAATGGACGATCGACGCCGACTCCTTCAGTTGGCTTTGCCAAACGTACAGGCACCCAGAGGTGGACCTCTTCGCGTCGGCATGATCTCAGCGTCTACCGATATATGTGGCGCCTTTCTCTGACTGTGTAGCCATCGTGGTCGATGCCTTTCGGCAGGACTGGTGGCTGGCCCAGCATTGGTTTCAGGCGCTGCTTGCTCTGTGTCCAACCCCCTCTTCTTCCAGCAGATCGGACTGGTCTGGTACATGACTGGTTTGGTCTACTCTTCTGCTCTTCACGTCTGGTCTTTTTAATGCGGGTGTATCACCACTTGTATGGTGATCAGGTGGCTTCTTTCATGCTGTCCCACCTGCAAGCTTCGTCTCGGCAACAGTATGAAGTTTCCTCACATTCTTTTTGCCATATCTTCTCTCTTTGTAGGTTGTCTGCTATTTCTGGTCGGGTTGTTTTGTCCTTTCTTGGCTATTTCAGGACTGTCATTTGATGCCTAATACTGTTTCCTATTGTGATTTCCTATTATTCCTATTTAACGCCTCTTATTGTGAGGCACTGGCGGAGGCTCTTTAGCTTGCGTTCGGGGTGGATGTCACTTCTGCCCATTCTGTAACCTTTCTCGTGCTTTGTTTCACCTCCGGGCCGGCTCATGTGCTGCCTGGGCCGTCCTGGTCCTTTGACTGGGTGCTCTCTTTTCTTTCTTCTCCTCCGTTTGTCGTGGCCTCCTTCGGTTCAAGATTGTTTTGCCAAGGCGCTGTTTCTGTTAGCATTGGCCTGTGGGGGTAGAGTTGGTAAGCTTTGTGCTCTCCTCCGATGCAAAGGTTTCTGCTCTTTAGGTCCTGGTGGTCGGTTTGTTCGGTTGCAGCTGTCTCCGTCTTTTCTGGCGAGGAATGAGATGGCGGCTTTCCAGAGGGGCCCTTGGGTCATTGATGCTTGGTTCGTCAGGCTGGGGGTGCACCATGTGTTGTTCGGTTGCGGCACTTCACCGTTATCTGCATGCCTCAGCTTTTGTGGCTGGGGATACGCTCTGGGTTGATCCGCTTCCCCTCATTTCCTGTTCCAGGGCTAGGGTCTCCCAGGTCGTCCACAGGGTTATTAAGTATAGCCAGCCTGCAGTCTATTCTCGTGCCTATGACGTTCTCAGGTTTGCTGCTTTGGCTGCCGTTTTTGGCAACATGTCTTGAGCTCACATTCGAGCACGGGGATTTTTTTTAAGTCGAACAGGGTTCTGGCCACCTGTTATTTGGTAAATGTTCCTGGTCTCGGTCGTTCTTAAGTGGCTTTGGGTCGCAGGTTGGAGCCAGTTGTCTCGACTTTGAGTTGATGAGCGTGTGGCAGCTGCCTCCCGGGTAAGTCCTTCTTTTACTTGTCTTTGGTATCGTAGCTCCAGGGAGCCGAAGGGGCTCCCCACAGAAAACCAGCGTTGAATGTAATGAAACACCATTTTTCTGGGTGAGCTCGAAGGCTCCCTGGCACCCTTCATCCCTCCAGTTGGCGCATTCGTTTTGTTTTGATACTCGGCCTCTGAACTAGAGGTGTGAGTAGCCGGTGCATGGGGGTCCGGGGCAACGCCCTCCTGGGAAGTGGACGGGGGGACAAGTGGCGTGGCTGCGGTGTATGACGTTTGATTGTTTGCTTGTTTCTTTAGATTTGAGAGAGTTCTCCCTCTCTGTTTGGTCTTCGGTAGCAATTTTCTTACCATACTTTGAGGTTACCTTGAGGTGCTTCCCCGCGGCCCGGTCGTCGATCAGGCCTCCTGGTTGCTGGACTGATCAACCAGGCTGTTGGACACGGCTGCTCGCAACCTGACGTATGAATCACAACCTGGTTGATCAGGTATCCTTTGGAAGTGCTTATCCAGTTCTCTCTTGAACAGTTATGTTATAACTGTTCAAGAGAGACTAGTTGACCAACACGCTTCCACTACACATAAGGGACCAGTTATGCCCCTTATGTGTAGTGGAAGCGTGTTGAACAGTCTCGGCCCTCTGATGTTGATAGAGTTCTCTCTCAGAGTACCTGTTGCACCTCTGCTTTTCAATAGGGGGTATTCTGCACATTCTGCCATGCCTCCTGGTCTCATGTGATGTTATTTCTGTGTGCAGGTTTGGGACCAGCCCCTCTATTATTTTCAACGTGTAAATTATTATGTATCTCTCCCACCTGCGCTCAAGGGAGTTCAGATTTAGGCTCTTTAGTCAGTCCCAGTAGTTTAGATGTTTTACTGAGTGGATTCTAGCAGTAAATGATCTCTGCACGCTCTCCAGGTCAGCAATTTCTCCAGCTTTGAAAGGGGCTGTCATTGTGCAGCAGTACTCCACTCTAGAGAGCACTAGCGTTTTGAAAAGTATCATCATCGGTATAGCATATCTAGTGTGGAAAGTTTTTGTTATCCAACCTGCCATTTTTCTTGCAGTTGTGACGGCTACTTTATTGTGTTCTTTAAAGGTAAAGTCTTCCGACATGAATACACCCAGATCCTTTACATTGCCTTTTCGTTCTATGTTATGATTTGCCTGAGTTTTGTACAGTTCGTGGTTTCCGTTTTTATATTAATTTTTTCCGTAGCGCATGAGCTGGAACTTATCTTCGTTAAACACCATATTATTTTCTGTAGCCCGTAGAAAGACCTGATCTACATCTGATTGGAGCTTTGCCGTGTCCTCTATGTGGCCTACTCTCATGAAAATCTTAGTGTCATCTGCAAAGGATGATACAGTGCTATAGATTGTGTCCTTGTCTATGTCCGATATGAGAATGAGAAAAAGTACTGAAGCAAGCACAGTGCTCTGGGGAACTGAGCTCTTCACGGTTGATAGGCTGGATTTTATTTTGTTGACTATTACACATTGGGTTCTGTTACTCAGGAAATTGTAGATCTGCCTATTTTTCCCGTAATTCCTTTTGAACGCATTTTATGTGCAATAACACCATGGTCACATTTGTTAAAGGCTTTTACGAAATCTGTGTAAATTACATCAGCATTTTTTTTGTCTTCCATGGTATCTAATGCCATGTCATAGTGGTCCAGCAACTGTGACAGGTAAGAGCGCCCTGTTCTGAAACCATGTTGTCCGGGGTTATGAAGATGCTGTGATTCCATGTATTTTGTGATCTTACTTATTAGTACTCTCTCAAAGATTTTTATGATGTGCGATGTTAGTGCTATCGGTCTGTAATTTTTTGCCTCTGCCTTATTTCCTCCTTTATGGAGTGGTGCTATCTCTGCTGCTTTTAGTATGTCAGGGATAACGCTAGTATCTAGGCTTTGTCTCCAAAGAATGTGAAGGGCCTGCGATAGTGTTTTTTTTACAGTTCTTGATGAATATGGAGTTCCATGAATCCGGGCCTGGAGCAGAGTGCATAGGCATACTGTTTATGGCTTCTTCAAAATCCAGTGGGGATAGGGCGACGTCTGATATATGATTTGATGTTGGTATCATATCCATGAAAACTTTATTTTGGTTATCAATCTTTAGTGTGTTTAGTGGCTCGCTGAAAACAGACTCGTACTGCTTCCTCAGTAACTTGCTCATTTCTTTGTTGTCATTGGTCTTGGTGGCCAGGGGTCTTGGTGCCAGGGGTGTTGGTCTTGGTGCCAGGGGTCTTGGTGCCAGGGGTGTTGGTTTTGGTGCCTGGGGTCCTGGTGCCAGGGGTCTTGGTGCCAGGGGTGTTGGTCTTGGTGCCAGGGGTCTTGGTGCCAGGGGTGTTGGTCTTGGTGCCAGGGGTCCTGGTGCCAGGGGTCTTGGTGCCAGGGGTCGTGGTGCCAGGTGTGTTGGTCTTGGTGCCAGGGGTCCTGGTGCCAGGGGTGTTGGTGGCCAGGGGTCTTGGTGCCAGGGGTCCTGGTGCCAGGGGTCTTAGTGCCAGGGGTCCTGGTGCCAGGGGTCTTGGTGGCCAGGGGTCTTGGTGCCAGGGGTCCTGGTGCCAGGGGTCTTGGTGGCCAGGGGTCTTGGTGCCAGGGGTCCTGGTGCCAGGGGTCTTGGTGGCCAGGGGTCTTGGTGCCAGGGGTCTTGGTGGCCAGGGGTCTTGGTGGCCAGGGGTCTTGGTGCCAGGGGTCCTGGTGCCAGGGGTCTTGGTGCCAGGGGTCTTGGTGCCAGGGGTCTTGGTGCCAGGGGTGTTGATGAAAGGGGTGTTGGTGCCAGGGCCTTGGTGCCAGGGGTGTTGGTCTTGGTGCCAGGGATGTTGATGAAAGGGGTGTTGGTGCCAGGGGTGTTGGTCTTGGTGCCAGGGGTCTTGGTGCCAGGGGTGTTGATGAAAGGGGTGTTGGTGCCAGGGGTGTTGGTCTTGGTGCCAGGGGTCTTGGTGCCAGGGGTGTTGATGAAAGGGGTGTTGGTGCCAGGGGGGTCTTGGTGCCCTTAGTCCGCCTCACCAGCACACACACTCACCCTCACCAGCACACACACTCACCATCACCAGCACACAGGGTGGGCGGACTGCATTTTTTTGGACTGTCGGAAAGCCTTTGACACAGTACCCCATAAAAGGTTGATGCATAAGCTGGAGAAACAGGCAGGAGTAACTGGCAGGGCGCTCCAGTGGATAAGGGAGTACCTAAGCAATAGGAAGCAGAGAGTTATAGTGAGGGGTGAGACCTCAGAATGGCGTGAAGGCACCAGTGGAGTCCCACAGGGCTCTGTGGTTGGACCTATCCTGTTTCTGATATATGTAAATGATCTCCCAGAGGGTATAGACTCATTCCTCTCAATGTTTGCTGACGACGCCAAAATTATGAGAAGGATTAAGACAGAGGAGGACAGCTTGAGGCTTCAAGAAGACCTGGACAAGCTGCAGGAATGGTCGAACAAATGGATGTTAGAGTTTAACCCAAGCAAATGTAATGTAATGAAGATAGGAGTAGGAAGCAGGAGACCAGATACAAGGTATCACTTGGGAGATGAAATACTTCAAGAGTCCGAGAGAGAGAAAGACCTGGGGGTTGATATCACGCCAGACCTGTCCCCTGAAGCTCATATCAAGAGGATAACATCAGCAGCATATGCCAGGTTGGCTAACATAAGAACGGCCTTTAGAAACTTGTGTAAGGAATCTTTCAGAACATTATATACCACATATGTCAGACCAATCCTGGAGTATGCGGCTCCAGCATGGAGTCCATATCTAGTCAAGCATAAGACTAAACTGGAAAAGGTTCAAAGGTTTGCCACCAGACTAGTACCCGAGCTGAGAGGTATGAGCTACGAGAAGAAACTACGGGAATTGAACCTCACTTCGTTGGAAGACAGAAGAGTTAGGGGGGACATGATCACCACATTCAAGATTCTCAAGGGAATCGACAGGGTTGATAAAGACAGGCTATTTAACACAAGGGGCACACGCACAAGGGGACACAGGTGGAAACTGAGTGCCAAATGAGCCACAGAGATATTAGAAAGAACTTTTTTAGTGTCAGAGTGGTTGACAAATGGAATGCATTAGGAAGTGATGTGGTAGAGGCTGACTCCATACACAGTTTCAAGTGTAGATATGATAGAGCCCAATAGGCTCAGGAACCTGTACACCTGTTGATTGACGGTTGAGAGGCGGGACCAAAGAGCCAGAGCTCAACCCCCGCAAGCACAACTAGGTGAGTACACACTCACCCTCACCAGCACACACTCACCAGCTGTTACGGACCCGGATCCAGCGTCTGAGCACGGAGCAGTGACGACCGCGCCATCTGTGGGTCAGCTCCCGAAACCCCCTCCAAATGGACGAAGACACCTGGTGAGGACGAAGTGTACTGGCCACAAGGGCCAGTTTCCAGTCCGGTTCAGCTCACAACACAGCCGCTGCTGACCTCTGGTGAGGTGGTGCTCAGACAACAGCGCCATCTATGGAGTGGATACGTCGGGCGTTTGTGTCTGAGCCTGTAAGTGAGGTGCTTTAGTGTTTCCCTGTTATTGATGACGTGTCTGCTTACAGAGTCGACCTGGGACTGCTGTGATGGAAGTTGAGTCAGTCTACCCAAGGCAGCTGTCCCCATACCTTGTGCTTTGCTGCAGCAGCTGTGAGTCGCCTCCCGGAGGAACACTGTGGTGTTACCCTGCCTGTGAAGCGGCAGTGAAGGATTGTCATACCCGGGACCGACTGCTGGAGACGATTAACCACTGGGGTATTGTAGACAGGAGAGTGATCTGTGGTATCACATGAGGCTCCTGACTAGGGCGCTACCCTAGTATCGCTCGTGGAGTGGCCTGACCAGCGTTGCTGATCCGGAACCTGCCAGCTGTTCTGCTGGACTTGTTGACGGCCTCCACGGCGGTGCCCCCAGTGGAACTGTGTTTTGGCTGGCCTGTGTCAGGGGTAGACTCAGCTTGATCGAAGGATTCGTCAAGAGACCACGAGAGCACCGAAGACTCAGCACCGAAAGGATCCAGAGTCTTCAGAAGAAGACTACAGTGTAAATAAGTGTTAATACCCCTCCCCCTGTGTAACTTTTATATATTATTTATTGGTGAAGGTATTAATTATAATCTTAAGTTTTTGCCTTTCTTTCCCTTCCCCTTTTATTTTACTTGCATCACGGATCTCATCCCTTGAAAGCCACTACTGGCTTGGGGCCGGATACCCTTCCTCTGCCAGCAGTTTGCTGGACTTGTGGTTGACGGCCTCCACGGCGGTGCCCCCAGTGGGACTGTGTTTTGGCTGGCCTGTGTCCAGGGTAGACTCAGCTTGATCGAAGGATTCGTCAAGAGACCACGAGAGCACCGAGGACTTGGCACCGAGAGGATCCAGCGTCTTCAGGAGAAGACGACCTTGTATATACTTCCCCTGTGTAGTGTTAATCCCCCTACCCCTGTGTAACTTTTATATATTACTTATTGGTGAAGGCAATTATAATCTTAAGTTTTTGCCTTTCTTTCCCTTCCCCTTTTATTTTACTTGCGTCACGGATCTCATCCCTTGAAAGCCACTACTGGCTTGGGGCCGGATACCCTTCCTCTAGTAACATCAGAGTACGAACCCAGTTGCGACCCGAGAGGGCCGTAACATAATTGGCATCCCCAGCGGGATCCGTCCCCTTGTTAAGTATGTTTGACAGGGGTGGTGAAGTGGCGTAATCCCTGTAAATAATTCCCCCCCTGTGACGATTGGGACGTTATACGTCCTATGCGGTGCTCAGAGTGACTAAGTGCGATATTGTGCAGTGTGGTGCTCGCTGTGATTAAGCGATTAAGTGCAATATTGTGTAGTGCGGTGCTCGGCGTGATTTGGTGCAATATTGTAGAGCGAAGTGTTCGCTGGGATTCAGTGCAATATTGTGTAGTGCGGTGCCCGAAGTAATTACGTGCAATATTGGCAAGTGCAGTGTTTGGTGCGATAAAGTGCAATATTGGCGTAGAACAGTGCTCGGTGCGTTAAGTGCTAACGTGAAAGCGGTGTGTTAAGTGCTAGTTAAGTGTTCCATCTGTGACAATGGCAGAAAAAGCTACCATCGATGATCTGGACGATGTGCAGGCTTTTCTGAACAGAGAGGACTGTCTTGCCAGATTAAAATATCTGAGCAAACAGGAACTTGTACTAGTGAGCGCCTACCTGGAGATAAAGATCCGTGCCAGTGATTCCCGTGTGGAGATCTTGTCTAAGGTTCACCGGCATTTGAAGGCAGAGAAACAGGAAGGCGAGACTCCTAGTATAAAGGAAGGTGAGGAAATAGCTTCCACTGAACAGGAAGGTAAGAGCAGTGATGTCGAAAGTGATGAGAGTGAACTAAATATAAGTGTGCTTACTGTGAAAATGCGTGAACTAGAGATCCATCGTGAAATAGAATGGAAAAAGCTAGAAATCGCTAAAGAGAGAGAAGAGGAAGCGAGAAAGAGAGAAGATAAGAAATTAGAAATGGAAAGAGAAAGACAAGAAATGGAAAGAGAGAGATTAGGAAAAGAATTAGAGATGAGGCGTTTAGAATTAGAACGAGAAGAAAGAAGAGAAGAGTGAGAAAGAGCAGAGAAACGAGAAAGGGAAGAGCGAGAAAGAGAAGAGAAACTAGAAAGAGAAGAGCGAGAGAGAGAAGAGAAACGAGAAAGAGAACAGCGAGAGAGAGAAGAAAACGAAAGACAGAGACAACATGAACTAGAAGTATTATGATTAGGCAGTGGTCGGAGGCAAACAACGGACACCAGCAGTTTCGATCCGGTAAGGAACATAAAAATGGTCCCCAAATTCAATGAGACGGAAGTGTCAAAGGTCTTTGCTGCCTTCGAGAAAGTCGCTGCCTCTTTGGAGTGGCCAAGGGAGAATTGGGCCATCATGATACAGTCAGTCTTGACTGGGAAGGCCCAAATCGCCTACTCCACGTTATCCCTTGACGACTCCGGCGATTACGATAGGGTGAAGAAAGTGGTGCTCATGGCTTACCAGTTGGTACCTGAGGCTTACAGGCAGAAGTTTAGAAACCTGAAGAAGACCTCAGAGCACACTTTCACCGAATTCGCCACCATCAAGGAGCGACTTTTTCAAGAATGGTGTGCCTCTCGGAAAGTGGAGACCAAAGAAGACCTCGAGCAGCTCATACTGCTAGAGGACTTCAAGGATTGTTTGTCTGGAGACCTGAAGACGTACTTAGAGGAACAGCAGATAGAGACCTTGAGTGCGGCAGCCACCATGGCTGAGGAATACATCCTGACTCATAGGCCGTCTGCTAAGTACGTCCCAAGGCATTACCAACGCCGGTTTGACAGACCTCATGACGAAGAGGAAAGACCCGTCTCACAAAGCGCTAAGAAGACGCCCCCAAGTAGCCCTCGAAGGACGAGTCCTAGCAGTCCTAAACACCGGAGTCCGAGGAGGAATGTGGTGTGCTGGACCTGTGGGCAGAAAGGGCATGTAGCTGCTATGTGCCGAGGCAGAAGAGGTGGCAGAGCACGTAGGGAGGTGATGATGAAGATCTGTGTAATACCACCAGCAGGAAGCCAGTCGACGACGACGCAGGAAGGATCAAGTTTGTTCGCCCCTCACACTTCAAGCGGGTATGTAACGAGTGATCATACTGGTAGATCTGTAGAAGTGCTCAGATATAGTGGAGCAGCCCAGTCCCTGATCGTGAAAAGCTTGTTACCCGAGGGAGTAAGTGTGGACGGGAGACAACAGGTTGTCCTGGTTGGGTTTCCTAGGACGCAGTACATCGCCCCCTTAGTGCCAGTACATCTCGACTCGCCTTACTTCAGCGGCACATGTGCGTTGGCAGTAGTCGATACCCTCCCTATAGCAGGGATTGACGTGGTACTAGCCAACGACTTGGTGACAGATTGGAGCATCAATCTTCCCAAGGTCGCGGACGAGTCTACCGGAACAACAGGGTCTGAGGTAACAACAGGCAATGGTAATGTCCAGGTAAAGACAGACCCGGATTTAAACATGTTTAATTTGTCCTCTCACCCGCAGATCGACAGTGTTCTAGCAAAGTCTCCTGATTCTCTCGACAAGGAACATGAGGTTACGATGGCAGAAGTACCTGAGCAAGAAGAGAGGCCTTGTGTGCAAGCACCCACGGATACCAACGAGTCTGGAGCGAAGGCGGATGTGTACTTGTGTATCTTGGCGGTACGGCAAGATACAGCGTTCATTGAACCGGCCAGAGATTCCCCAGACGTCAGAGGTATGTGAGGTGTGTTCGAAAGGTCTAGAGCCCTCTTCAGTCCAAACCAGGCTAGTGGATATTGCCGGCTATGGACATGACAGGCTCAGGAAGCTTATCCCTAAATTAACCAAATGTTTCCTAGCGGTATTTTTTGTTCTTGTATGTGCTCTCAGTGAGGACCAGTGGACGACCTGACAGATGATGGCTCCCTTGAACATCGTGAAGAGACGATGTTCCCAGGGATTAGAGACGTGCACTGTGAGTGTTGCAGTCGAAGAAGGGACCTGGAAGGTAATGGTAGATACAGGAGGTACGCGATACGATAATATGAGTGACTGTTTCCGACAGGTTGACACCCCCCCGCGTGATAGCTGGGCCTGAATGCAGCGTTATGCGGAACGTTGGTCGACCTGACGGTGGCAGAGCGAATGCCATCTTCGATGTACGAACAGCCCCGTTGGAACTAGGTGTGAGCCCAGTAGAGGAGTCTGCTGTGAGTACTGACTTAACTATCGCTGTGACTCTAAATGATCCGACCCCTGTATCCCAGGTTCCCGTCTCCCTGAAGGACCACTGGAACGGTACCAGAAATGCCGTTCGTGACCAGCCATCATCGGTGCCCCGACACAGGGAAGTGTCGAGTCGCCCCAGATCGTGTCTATACCGACCCTTACACGAGAGATGCGAGATGATGCCCCTGCTTGGCATCGCAGTGGAGATGCAGACGATTACATCTGGCAGGTCATTGCCTTCTATCTTCAAGTTCCCTTTGTGCGAGAGTTGTCCAGTAGAACAGTTCTGTGGACAAGACAGCCTCATCACTCCAGTTCATAGTGTACGTGAGTCTGTGTGGAGTTGTATCCACATACTAATTTGGTTTGTGTTTTTCCTTTTAGAAGCCCAAACCAAATTCTTTTGGTGGGGAGGTGTTACGGACCCGGATCCAGTGTCCGAGCACATAGCAGTGACGACCGCGCCATCTGTGGGTCAGCTCCCGAAACCCCCTCCAAATGGACGAAGACACCTGGTGAGGACGAAGTGTACTGGCCACAAGGGCCAGTTTCCAGTCCGGTTCAGCTCACAACACAGCCGCTGCTGACCTCTGGTGAGGTGGTGCTCAGACAACAGCGCCATCTATGGAGTGGATACGTCGGGCGTTTGTGTCTGAGCCTGTAAGTGAGGTGCTTTAGTGTTTCCCTGTTATTGATGACGTGTCTGCTTACAGAGTCGACCTGGGACTGCTGTGATGGAAGTTGAGTCAGTCTACCCAAGGCAGCCGTCCCCATACCTTGTGCTTTGCTGCAGCAGCTGTGAGTCGCCTCCCGGAGGAACACTGTGGTGTTACCCTGCCTGTGAAGCGGCAGTGAAGGATTGTCGTACCCGGGACCGACTGCTGGAGACGATTAACCACTGGGGTATTGTAGACAGGAGAGTGATCTGTGGTATTACACGAGGCTCCTGACTAGGGCACTACCCTAGTATCGCTCGTGGAGTGGCCTGGCCAGCGTTGCTGATCCGGAACCTGCCAGCAGTTTGCTGGACTTGTGGTTGACGACCTCCACGGCGGTGCCCCCAGTGGGACTGTGTTTTGGCTGGCCTGTGTCCAGGGTAGACTCAGCTTGATCGAAGGATTCGTCAAGAGACCACGAGAGCACCGAGGACTTGGCACCGAGAGGATCCAGCGTCTTCAGGAGAAGACGACCTTGTATATACTTCCCCTGTGTAGTGTTAATACCCCTCCCCCTGTGTAACTTTTATATATTACTTATTGGTGAAGGTAATTATAATCTTAAGTTTTTGCCTTTCTTTCCCTTCCCCTTTTATTTTACTTGCGTCACGGATCTCATCCCTTGAAAGCCACTACTGGCTTGGGGCCGGATACCCTTCCTCTAGTAACATCAGAGTACGAACCCAGTTGCGACCCGAGAGGGCCGTAACACCAGCACACACACTCACCCTCACCACATTACACTTGGGCTTCTCAAGTCTACCATAACGTCACGTTTTCTCTAATTCATTATTTGTTAACCATTCTTTATTCTGTTGACTCAATGGCGTATCTTGAGGCCCTTTTTCAGTTCCTTCTTAATTTACTCTTGTTATTCCTTCGGAAAACTCGGTCCCCTCCTTCTCCTTCTTCCCACTTTCTTATCTCCTTTCTTCCGGCGTTGTTAAGACACTTGAGGTGGTTCATGGTCCTGTTGGTGGTGGCGCTTTAGGTGCAGGTACTTGGGAACACGAGGTTGCTAGTAGCACGGGCTATGGTGAGCCCCTAGTGGACTTACCTGGCACAGGAGCGGGGCAAGTAGCACGGGCTATGGTGAGCCCGTAGTGGAGTTACCTGGCACAGGAGCGGGGCTGTAAGTCTTGTGTCCGCCTCCTGGTTTTCTCCTCAATATATATTCCTTCTCTGAGAACATCAGTCGGAGCCGTGATGAGGATTCGAACGTATGCGGAGGTGGGTGTTGCCAGGCGCCCCCAGCCAATCGAGCCATGACATGGTGAGGTCCTCTGGGGGCGTCTAAGAGTAGTCATTCCTTATTAACACCACTCAATATCTCGTTCAATAGAGCTTCAGCCACACATGCATGGGGTCCAGGGTTCGAGTCCCCTAGTGCCCCAGGTGATTGCAATGTATATCTCCACGGAAGTGCGGATGACAATATATATATATATATTTTCTCCCTGTGTATTCCTCCTCTCTTTAAATTGCTATCAGTTTTTTTAATTTAAACCGTGGAACTGTTATCAGGATATAAAATTATAGAATAGAAATGATTGCACGTTGATAGACAGATTAGATCTGGAGAGGCAATAGCAACATGCGTCAGAGAAAATTAAAATGTAAAGCCAAAATGGGATTAAAACAAAGCCTCTCATTTGGGTGGAAATGAACGAAAATAATGATAGTAAAAGATCTGGGAATTATGATGTCTGACGACCTGACATTTAGTGAACATAACCGAGCAAATATAGCGGCGACCAGGACAATGATTGGAAGGATTATGAGAACGGTCAAATCCAGAGACCCCACAGTAATGCCAGAGACCCCACAGTAATGCCAGAGACCCCACAGTAATGCCAGAGACCCCACAGTAATGCCAGAGACCCCACAGTAATGCCAGAGACCCCACAGTAATGCCAGAGACCCCCACAGCAATGCCAGAGACCCCCACAGCAATGCCAGAGACCCCCACAGCAATGCCAGAGACCCCCACAGTACTGCCAGAGACCCCACAGTAATGCCAGAGACCCCACAGTAATGCCAGAGACCCCACAGTAATGCCAGAGACCCCACAGTAATGCCAGAGACCCCGCAGTACTGCCAGAGACCCCACAGTACTGCCAGAGACCCCCCAGTACTGCCAGAGACCCCACAGTACTGCCAGAGACCCCACAGTACTGCCAGAGACCCCACAGTAATGCTAGAGACCCCACAGTAATGCTAGAGACCCCACAGTACTGCCAGAGACCCCACAGTACTGCCAGAGACCCCACAGTACAGCCAGAGACCCCATAGTACTGCCAGAGACCCCCACAGCAATGCCAGAGACCCCCACAGCAATGCCAGAGACCCCACACCAATGCCAGAGACCCCACAGCAATGCCAGAGACCCCACAGCAATGCCAGAGACCCCTCAGCAATGCCAGAGACCCCACAGTACTGCCAGAGACCCCAAAGTACTGCCAGAGACCCCACAGTACTGCCAGAGACCCCACAGTAATGCCAGAGACCCCACAGTAATGCCAGAGACCCCACAGTAATGCCAGAGACCCCACAGTAATGCCAGAGACCCCACAGTAATGCTAATATTATTTAAGTCACTGGTGCTGTCCCGTCTTGAGTATTGCTCGGTACTCACTTATACGGTCTGGCAGTCTGTGGGCCGGCTGGTGCCCCACACCCAGTCTATGGGCCGGTTGGTGCCCCCACACCCAGTCTGTGGGCCGGCTGGTGCCCCACACCCAGACTGTGGGCCGGCTGGTGCCCCCACACCCAGTCTGTGGGCCGGCTGGTGCCCCCACACCCAGTCTGTGAGCCGGCTGGTGCCCCACACCCAGACTGTGGGCCGGCTGGTGCCCCCACACCCAGACTGTGGGCCGGCTGGTGCCCCCACACCCAGTCTGTGGGCCGGCTGGTGCCCCCACACCCAGTCTGTGGGCCGGCTGGTGCCCCACACCCAGACTGTGGGCCGGCTGGTGCCCCCACACCCAGTCTGTGGGCCGGCTGGTGCCCCCACACCCAGTTTGTGGGCCGGCTGGTGCCCCACACCCAGTCTGTGGGCCGGCTGGTGGCCCACACCAAGTCTGTGGGCCGGCTGGGGCCCCACATCCAGTCTGTGGGCCGGTTGGTGCCCCCCACACCCAGTCTGTGGGCCGGCTGGTGCCCCCACACCTAGTCTGTGGGCCGGCTGGTGCCCCCACACCCAGTCTGTGGGTCGGCTGGTGCCCCCACACCCAGTCTGTGGGCCGGCTGGTGCCCCCACACCCAGTCTGTGGGCCGGCTGGTGCCCCCACACCCAGTCTGTGGGCCGGCTGGTGCCCCCACACCCAGTCTGTGGGCCGGCTGGTGCCCCACACCCAGTCTGTGGGCTGGCTGGTGGCCCACACCCAGTCTGTGGGCCGGCTGGTGCCCCCACACCCAGTCTGTGGGCCGGCTGTTGCCCCCACACCCAGTCTGTGGGCCGGCTGGTGCCCCCACACCCAGTCTGTGGGCCGGCTGGTGCCCCCACAGCCAGTCTGTGGGCCGGCTGGTGCCCCACACCCAGTCTGTGGGCTGGCTGGTGGCCCACACCCAGTCTGTGGGTCGGCTGGTGCCCCACAGCCAGTCTGTGGGCCGGTTGGTGCCCCCACAGCCAGTCTGTGGGCCGGCTGGTGCCCCACACCCAGTCTGTGGGCCGGCTGGTGCCCCACACCCAGTCTGTGGGCCGGCTGGTGCCCCCACACCCAGTCTGTGGGCCGGCTGGTGCCCCCACACCCAGTCTGTGGGCCGGCTGGTGCCCCCACACCCAGTCTATGGGCCGGCTGGTGCCCCCACACCCAGTCTGTGGGCTGGCTGGTGCCCCACACCCAGTCTGTGTGCCGGCTGGTGCCCCCACACCCAGTCTGTGGGCCGGCTGGTGCCCCACACCCAGTCTGTGGGCCGGTTGGTGCTCCACAGCCAGTCTGTGGGCCGGCTGGTGCCCCCCACAGCCAGTCTGTGGGCCGGCTGGTGCCCCACACCCAGTCTGTGGGCCGGCTGGTGCCCCACACCCAGTCTGTGGGCCGGCTGGTGCCACACAGCCAGTCTGTGGGCCGGCTGGTGCCCCCACACCCAGTCTGTGGGCCGGCTGGTGCCCCCACACCCAGTCTGTGGGCCGGCTGGTGCCCCACACCCAGTCTGTGGGCCGGCTGGTGCCCCACACCCAGTCTGTGGGCCGGCTGGTGCCCTCACACCCAGTCTGTGGGCCGGCTGGGGCCCCCACACCCAGTCTGTGGGCCGGCTGGGGCCCCCACACCCAGTCTGTGGGCCGGCTGGTGCCCCCACACCCAGTCTGTGGGCCGGCTGGGGCCCTCACACTCAAACCAAACAACTTCGGAATCAACAAGAAGTTATAATTAGTTTTTTCTCAGTCTTTGTTGCAGTGATTATAAGTTCATTGTTGGTGCTTTAGGAACTATGGGAACACATATATATATCACCCCACACAACAGTGACCTGAGAAGGAAAACACTGGTCCTCCTCCAGCTCCCGGGCCCCAGCTCCCGGGCCCCAGCTCCCGGGCCCCAGCTCCCGGGCCCCAGCTCCCAAGCCCCAGCTCCCGGGCCCCAGCTCCGGGGTATAGTACAGGAGGAGAAAATATTTTGTCTATTTTAAGTATCTTCGTGAAAGGCATAGATGACAATAGGGCCATATTTATCCATGGATGACATCAAGAGGACCATAGGACCATAGATGACTGTGGGCCAGGGACCACAGTCCAACCCGTTCTCGCAAATTTAATAAGTCAATATTGACTTATTAAATATGTGCATAGGTGACATACTTAACATAATAGATACCCTTAAAAAGATTCATAGAAAACACCGACCTTACCTAACCTTGTTAGTATCTTAAGATAAGCATCTTATTGCTTCGTAATTACAATTATTACCTAACCTATAATAGGTATAGGTTAAGTAATAATTGTAATTACGAAGCAATAAGATGCTTATCTTAAGATACTAACAATGTTAGGTAAGGTCGGTGTTTTCTATGAATCTTTTTAGGGGTATCTATTATGTTTAGTATATCACCTATGCACATATTTAATAAGTCAATATCAACGAAAGATAATCGCCTGGCGTTTCACGAGTACTTTGGCCTGGGTTCGTATCCTGGTCAGGGTGGATATATTGGCGCCAGTCCTTAACTGTTGCCTCTGTTCACCCAACAGTAAAATGGGTTCCCGGTTGTGCCAGGGGTGTTGACGGCAGGGTAATGTGTGGTGTTGACGGCAGGGTAATGTGTCAGTGTTGACGGCAGGGTAATGTGTCGGTGTTGACGGCAGGGTAATGTGTAGTGTTGACGGCAGGGTAATGTGTCGGTGTTGACGGCAGGGTAATGTGTAGTGTTGACGGCAGGGTAATGTGTTGGTGTTGACGGCAGGGTAATGTGTGGTGTTGACGGCAGGGTAATGTGTCGGTGTTGACGGCAGGGTAATGTGTCGGTGTTGACGGCAGGGTAATGTGTGGTGTTGACGGCAGGGTAATGTGTCGGTGTTGACGGCAGGGTAATGTGTCGGTGTTGACGGCAGGGTAATGTGTTGGTGTTGACGGCAGGGTAATGTGTTGGTGTTGACGGCAGGGTAATGTGTTGGTGTTGACGGCAGGGTAATGTGTCGGTGTTGACGGCAGGGTAATGTGTAGTGTTGACGGCAGGGTAATGTATGGTGTTGACGGCAGGGTAATGTGTTGGTGTTGATGGCAGGGTAATGTGTTGGTGTTGACGGCAGGGTAATGTGTCGGTGTTGACGGCAGGGTAATGTGTAGTGTTGACGGCAGGGTAATGTGTTGGTGTTGACGGCAGGGTAATGTGTTGGTGTTGACGGCAGGGTAATGTGTGGTGTTGACGGCAGGGTAATGTGTGGTGTTGACGGCAGGGTAATGTGTGGTGTTGACGGCAGGGTAATGTGTGGTGTTGACGGCAGGGTAATGTGTGGTGTTGACGGCAGGGTAATGTGTGGTGTTGACGGCAGGGTAATGTGTGGTGTTGACGGCAGGGTAATGTGTTGGTGTTGACGGCAGGGTAATGTGTGGTGTTGACGGCAGGGTAATGTGTGGTGTTGACGGCAGGGTAATGTGTGGTGTTGACGGCAGGGTAATGTGTGGTGTTGACGGCAGGGTAATGTGTGGTGTTGACGGCAGGGTAATGTGTGGTGTTGACGGCAGGGCAATTGAAATTGAAATTTAAATAAGTTTATTGAGGTAAAATACACACAAAGGGATGAAGTAGCTCAAGATATTCTCACCCCGTTCAGTACAACGTGTTTATACATACATAGACACACATCACAAATAATAAACATATTACCAAATATTCTGAGAGATAAACATATACATTTCCTCCTTCACAAGTAGTATGGTATCAGACGTACACACAAATACTCTTATGACCTAGGTATACTGTATAGACAATTTGCAAGACACCTGCAGATAATTCAACAAAAGATTACAGTCTTGGGGCAAAATTCTTATATCTCTCAAGAATATCATCAACCTTTCCGTTGTGACACATCCAGGCTATTTGTTCAGGAACAGTCCTTATCTCAGTGTTTCTATATACATTAATCAAGGAACAATCAAGAACATAATGGACCAGGGTGTGAGACCTTAGCAGACGACATAGTTTACACTTCGTGTCATTATCATGAACACCTATCCCATATTCCCAGTAATATTTGTACCCAAGCCTGAGCCGCATGTACACAGTCACTCCAAGCATTTCTCCTTTTACCATAAGTGAAATGTTGGTGTTTTGACTCACATACATGTAGTGTTGCATGGTTTGACTTCTCTCATACAGTATCTCTCTCCTCTCCACTCCCGCCTGTGCCTGAATATTTCTGATTTTGCTTCTTATTTGTCTCACTGTTAAAACACATTCAATGTCAACTTGTGGTTTTGATGTGGCACGTTTGGCCAAGTCATCCGCCACCTCGTTGAGCACTATTCCAACATGAGATGGGATCCACATGAATTTCACACTATGACCTTTCAGCTGTATTTCAGTTATTCTTTTCTTACAATCCTGAACTATGGACATGAAGACTGGGTTTTGACTGTTTAAGGACTCCAGTGCTCCTCGGCTATCGAGAAATACAAAAACATTTTTGTCGTCATGACGTACTTCCTCCAAACACGCCAGAATGGCCTGCAGTTCAGCTTGTGTGGATGATATATAATTACTAAGTCGGAGTTCAATTTTCCTGTCCACAGTTCCGAACTCGGTATATTCCCCCTTTTTTTTTTTACATGCAAGCATGCTTATAAGTACAATAAAAGCAAAACAGAAAACAAACTAGAACAACAGAGCACAAAAGTACAAAATGAGAAAGCACAAACTTGCAAAAGTACCAAGTAAAAAATTTACTAAACCACAAAACGCCGGCCGGAAAGGCCGACCACAAAACAATAATTACAAACACAACAAAAATTACAAACAACAATAATTACAAACACAACAAAAATTACAAACAACAATAATTACAAACACAACAATAATTATAAACACAGCGGAATACAGTACAGAAATGACAACAGTACAACACACAGCACCCAAACCCGCACCCAACAACCCAAACACCAGAACATAATTATACAGAACAAGCCTCCCGGCACCGCAACCACACACGGAGAGGCACCAACACAAAATGATAATAATAACAATAAAGGAAATACAAATCTATAAGAAACAAAAAGAAAAGCACAATCGCAAAACATGATAATGAGAACAAACCCGGGCCGGGTCACGCCAACAGCCTGAAGGGCACTCAACACTACACAAACAAGCGCACAATCAGTACCAGAAAAAAAACACAAAACCATAAAAACATAACATGACATCCACAACCAGACACACACACTAACAAAAACCGGACCGCACAGGAACTGGACACACACACAAACCACACAAATAAACCCACAACCACAAACCGGAGCACACAGGAACCGGAAAAACCATCCCGCCCCACCCACACACACACACACACGCGACCCGCACCCCACAACCATGCACTCAAATGGAAACAACCCACAACATACAAAGGAATCATGGGCGAGGAATACATTACTCAGAGACAGTAACATATTTCTCAGGGAACACATCCCGAGGATACTTTACCTTATAGGCCTCCCAAATCAAATACTCCATGTCGGTAAGGGGACAATCCCCCTGCCGCCGTGGGCCCCGCATAAACTCCGGAATCATCAGATCAGGCGGAAACGGCCACTCCCGAAGCTCTCCGACGCAAATCGCATAACGAGGCAGGGGAGCGCGAAACACACCCTCCGAGGAAGCAGAAGACACCGAAGAAGTGTACAAGGGCCGCCGAGACGGCCTCGCCGCCGAACACACAGGAGAAGGGGACGGTTGACGAGACGGTAACACCTCCAGCGAGACCACCGAAGAAACGGCCTGAGACGGAAGAGGCGTCGAGACCCCCGCCGATGAAACGGGGAACAAGGAAGGGGGTACGGTACCCCCAGAGCGAGCAGCCCTTTTCAACAACCACCACCAGGCCACCCTGCTCACCACGAACCTCAGCAGGGGGAACCACCCCCCACGAAGAACCTGAGCCATCTGACGCAGGCGAGTCACCCTAATCAGGATCTGCAGACACCATACCAGAAGGGGAGGCCGAAACATCGGTACCGACATCCGCAGGCAAATGCACCTTCGCCACCACCATAGAATGCAACGCAACCGGAGCCACCCCGCTGTCGCCGGAAGATCCACAATCGTCGAAATCGCCATCGTCAGCCCATGCAGAAGAAGAACGCCGGGAACGCTTAGGCTCTGGCCGCACATCATCAGACCCGGAGGCTGACTCAGAGACACGTGCAACACAAGCCGGGCAAACCGAGGCGCGTCGCAAAACGGCAGCATCCTCAACCACATGGGGTACCAGGCCAGGCACGAGAGGAGGCGCCGTATCCACCCCAGCACTCAGCACAGCCGGGACAGACGGCGAGGGTGCAGGGACAGACGCAGCAGATGAACTTGAAGACGGGGGATCCGAGCAGAAGGCATTTGGAAGAATAGGGACACCAGCCGGAGCAAGACGATCACCAGGTGTCGACACAACCTCCAGAGGAGATGCGCAACAGTCGACACAGGGGGCACAGCTGCGGCCGAAGAGACATCCACATCCACCGAAGCCCCCGCCACAGGAAGCGGCGGGAAATCCTCCTCACTGAAGAGGTTCATGGGCACAATGGCAGGCGCAGAACACCCAGCAGCCTGATTGCCCAAAAGGCCACAACGATAACACGTCCGAGGCTGGCGGGCATAAAACACCCGAACGTGGTATCCCAAGAGTTTCATAGAGGACGGAATGTCTGCCTGGAGTCGCATGCCCAGGGTGTGAATGTTCGTCTGCACACCCTTGAGCGGACTAGAGGATATCATGTGCAACCGTACACTAACAACGGCGCCAAACTGGCTGAAATACCGCCGTAGCAGACTCTCCGGAAACTCCAAAGGTGACCCATGAACACTGATGTAAGTGAGGGCACCACTCTGATCAGAGAGGGTCACAGTGCCCGTACCATCCGGCAAGGGTAAGGTCCGCCCCTCGTAACGACGGAAAAATTCCCGATATGTCAACTCCTCCGTAAACTTCACAATCGCCCGACATGCTGTCACCAACTCGACGCAATAAATGTCCATCACTGAGACATGAAGCAAATTACACACCAGCGCTATCTTCGGGTACCCAGCTCGTCCAGAAAATTTGAGGCCCAAAGACTGAGCCCGCACTACAGAGGGAAGCGGGAGCCCCATCTTGAATTCCATGTCAGCACTGACCAGGCGGGTAAAGACACACGCCCCCAACCAGCCAAACTGGCAAACATCCACCAACTGCCGGAGAGTTCAGGCAACACGTCCACACTCCACGGCAGCTAGCAGTCCACTCCCAGTATATTCCCTTTATAGGACACCATACCTTGCCCTGCCATCCTCTGCCACTGACCCGTCACAATATACATGTAAACTATTGCCTCTTGGTAACCGAGATATCATGCTTCCATACAAACACCGTAATTGTCCCACTTCATGATGAATCTTTTCCACCTTGAGGGGTACAATTTCGACGTCTATTTTCTGTACTTTCCAGGGAGCAGACCTATTACACTGGTGAGAGGATTTACAGGAGTCAAGTACATCGTATTCCCTGAGGTCATGAGCTAATCCCCTCGTGTAGCATGTATCTCTCAGTTTTCTGGAAGTGTGTACGTCACTCAAGCAGGTCTGAACACTCTGAAACAGCTTATCCCCTCCTTTTTTCCGCATGAAATGAATAAATACTCTAGTGTTAATGTCACAGACCCTATCATACACACTCTGTAAATTTAATTCCATTCTCATTATCTCAATCATTGCATTTCTCTGACATCCAAGAATAATCCTCATAGCCTTGTTCTGTATCAGCTCAATTTTTTTTTAATTCTGCCTTGGCCTGTGTAAGACAAAATGGGTGCTGCGTAGTCTATCAGGGACCGAACAGTGCTTATGTATAATATCCGCAAGATAGGTACCCCAACACCTGCACCAGAAAAAGCCAGTGATTTTAGAGGATGCAGACGGGCTTTACATAAGGTGCTGATATGATGTATTCAGCATTTTTACTCTCACATGTGTATCCAACATACATGCCCAGATACTTGTACTTCTGAACACGGCTCAGTTCCACACCATTTAGAGTAAGTGTTATATTTCTTCGTTTCCTATACTCATATTTGGTTTTATCTGCATTTATAACTAAGCCTAACTTGTGACAGGTTGTACCAAGTATGTTAAGAGCAGTTCCAATTTTGTTCCCAGAAGTGCCTTGTATAAGAATGTCATCATCATATATGATCGTCGTGACCCCCTGGAGGATGGCAGGGTAATGTGTTGGTGTTGACGGCAGGGTAATGTGTTGGTGTTGACGGCAGGGTAATGTGTTGGTGTTGACGGCAGGCTAATGTGTTGGTGTTGACGGCAGGGTAATGTGTGGTGTTGACGGCAGGGTAATGTGTCGGTGTTGACGGCAGGGTAATGTGTCGGTGTTGACGGCAGGGTAATGTGTGGTGTTGACGGCAGGGTAATGTGTGGTGTTGACGGCAGGGTAATGTGTGGTGTTGACGGCAGGGTAATGTGTCGGTGGTGACGGCAGGGTTATATGTGGTGTTGACGGCAGGGTAATGTGTCGGTGTTGACGGCAGGGTAATGTGTGGTGTTGACGGCAGGGTAATGTGTGGTGTTGACGGCAGGGTAATGTGTGGTGTTGACGGCAGGGTAATGTGTCGGTGTTGACGGCAGGGTAATGTGTTGGTGTTGACGGCAGGGTAATGTGTTGGTGTTGACGGCAGGGTAATGTGTTGGTGTTGACGGCAGGGTAATGTGTGGTGTTGACGGCAGGGTAATGTGTCGGTGTTGATGGCAGGGTAATGTGTGGTGTTGACGGCAGGGTAATGTGTTGGTGTTGACGGCAGGGTAATGTGTCGGTGTTGACGGCAGGGTAATGTGTTGGTGTTGACGGCAGGGTAATGTGTTGGTGTTGACGGCAGGGTAATGTGTTGTGTTGACGGCAGGGTAATGTGTTAGTGTTGACGGCAGGGTAATGTGTGGTGTTGACGGCAGGGTAATGTGTCGGTGTTGACGGCAGGGTATTGTGTGGTGTTGACGGCAGGGTAATGTGTCGGTGTTGACGGCAGGGTAATGTGTGGTGTTGACAGCAGGGTAATGTGTCGGTGTTGACGGCAAGGTAATGTGTGGTGTTGACGGCAGGGTAATGTGTTGGTGTTGACGGCAGGGTAATGTGTAGGTGTTGACGGCAGGGTAATGTGTGGTGTTGACGGCAGGGTAATGTGTCGGTGTTGACGGCAGGGTAATGTGTTGGTGTTGACGGCAGGGTAATGTGTGGTGTTGACGGCAGGGTAATGTGTTGTGTGTTGACGGCAGGGTAATGTGTTGGTGTGACGGCAGGGTAATGTGTTGGTGTTGACGGCAGGGTAATGTGTGGTGTTGACGGCAGGGTAATGTGTGGTGTTGACGGCAGGGTAATGTGTCGGTGTTGACGGCAGGGTAATGTGTTGGTGTTGACGGCAGGGTAATGTGTTGGTGTTGACGGCAGGGTAATGTGTGGTGTTGACGGCAGGGTAATGTGTGGTGTTGACGGCAGGGTAATGTGTCGGTGTTGATGGCAGGGTAATGTGTGGTGTTGACGGCAGGGTAATGTGTTGGTGTTGACGGCAGGGTAATGTGTCGGTGTTGACGGCAGGGTAATGTGTTGGTGTTGACGGCAGGGTAATGTGTTGGTGTTGACGGCAGGGTAATGTGTTGGTGTTGACGGCAGGGTAATGTGTTAGGTGTTGACGGCAGGGTAATGTGTGGTGTTGACGGCAGGGTAATGTGTCGGTGTTGACGGCAGGGTATTGTGTTGGTGTTGACGGCAGGGTAATGTGTTGGTGTTGACGGCAGGGTAATGTGTGGTGTTGACGGCAGGGTAATGTGTCGGTGTTGACGGCAAGGGTAATGTGTGGTGTTGACGGCAGGGTAATGTGTTGGTGTTGACGGCAGGGTAATGTGTAGGTGTTGACGGCAGGGTAATGTGTGGTGTTGACGGCAGGGTAATGTGTCGGTGTTGACGGCAGGGTAATGTGTTGGTGTTGACGGCAGGGTAATGTGTGGTGTTGACGGCAGGGTAATGTGTTGTGTTGACGGCAGGGTAATGTGTTGGTGTTGACGGCAGGGTAATGTGTTGGTGTTGACGGCAGGGTAATGTGTGGTGTTGACGGCAGGGTAATGTGTTAGGTGTTGACGGCAGGGTAATGTGTTAGTGTTGACGGCAGGGTAATGTGTGGTGTTGACGTCAGGGTAATGTGTCGGTGTTGACGGCAGGGTAATGTGTTGGTGTTGACGGCAGGGTAATGTGTGGTGTTGACGGCAGGGTAATGTGTGGTGTTGACGGCAGGGTAATGTGTTCGGTGTTGACGGCAGGGTAATGTGTTGGTGTTGACGGCAGGGTAATGTGTAGGTGTTGACGGCAGGGTAATGTGTAGGTGTTGACGGCAGGGTAATGTGTGGTGTTGACGGCAGGGTAATGTGTCGGTGTTGACGGCAGGGTAATGTGTTGGTGTTGACGGCAGGGTAATGTGTGGTGTTGACGGCAGGGTAATGTGTTGGTGTTGACGGCAGGGTAATGTGTTGGTGTTGACGGCAGGGTAATGTGTTGGTGTTGACGGCAGGGTAATGTGTTGGTGTTGACGGCAGGGTAATGTGTGGTGTTGACGGCAGGGTAATGTATTGGTGTTGACGGCAGGGTAATGTGTTGGTGTTGACGGCAGGGTAATGTGTTGGTGTTGACGGCAGGGTAATGTGTGATGTTGACGGCAGGGTAATGTGTCGGTGTTGACGGCAGGGTAATGTGTTGGTGTTGACGGCAGGTAATGTGTAGGTGTTGACGGCAGGGTAATGTGTTGGTGTTGACGGCAGGGTAATGTGTGGTGTTGACGGCAGGGTAATGTGTAGGTGTTGACTGGCAGGGTAATGTGTGGTGTTGACGGCAGGGTAATGTGTGGTGTTGACGGCAGGGTAATGTGTCGGTGTTGACGGCAGGGTAATGTGTCGGTGTTGACGGCAGGGTAATGTGTGGTGTGACGGCAGGGTAATGTGTTGGTGTTGACGGCAGGGTAATGTGTTGGTGTTGACGGCAAGGTAATGTGTTGGTGTTGACGGCAGGGTAATGTGTTGGTGTTGACGGCAGGGTAATGTGTTGGTGTTGACGGCAGGGTAATGTGTTGGTGTTGACGGCAGGGTAATGTGTGGTGTTGACGGCAGGGTAATGTGTCGGTGTTGACGGCAGGGTAATGTGTTGGTGTTGACGGCAGGGTAATGTGTCGGTGTTGACGGCAGGGTAATGTGTTGGTGTTGACGGCAGGGTAATGTGTGGTGTTGACGGCAGGGTAATGTGTCGGTGTTGACGGCAGGGTAATGTGTTGGTGTTGACGGCAGGGTAATGTGTGGTGTTGACGGCAGGGTAATGTGTTGGTGTTGACGGCAGGGTAATGTGTTGGTGTTGACGGCAGGGTAATGTGTTGGTGTTGACGGCAGGGTAATGTGTTGGTGTTGACGGCAGGGTAATGTGTGGTGTTGACGGCAGGGTAATGTGTTGGTGTTGACGGCAGGGTAATGTGTTGGTGTTGACGGAAGGGTAATGTGTTGGTGTTGACGGCAGGGTAATGTGTGATGTTGACGGCAGGGTAATGTGTTGGTGTTGACAGGCAGGGTAATGTGTTGGTGTTGACGGCAGGGTAATGTGTGGTGTTGACGGCAGGGTAATGTGTCGGTGTTGACGGCAGGGTAATGTGTTGGTGTTGACGGCAGGGTAATGTGTCGGTGTTGACGGCAGGGTAATGTGTGGTGTTGACGGCAGGGTAATGTGTCGGTGTTGACGGCAGGGTAATGTGTTGGTGTTGACGGCAGGGTAATGTGTTGGTGTTGACGGCAGGGTAATGTGTTGGTGTTGACGGCAGGGTAATGTGTGGTGTTGACGGCAGGGTAATGTGTCGGTGTTGACGGCAGGGTATTGTGTCGGTGTTGACGGCAGGGTAATGTGTGGTGTTGGACGGCAGGGTAATGTGTTGGTGTTGACGGCAGGGTAATGTGTGGTGTTGACGGCAGGGTAATGTGTCGGTGTTGACGGCAGGGTAATGTGTTGGTGTTGACGGCAGGGTAATGTGTGGTGTTGACGGCAGGGTAATGTTTGGTGTTGACGGCAGGGTAATGTGTTGGTGTTGACGGCAGGGTAATGTGTTGGTGTTGACGGCAGGGTAATGTGTGGTGTTGACGGCAGGGTAATGTGTCGGTGTTGACGGCAGGGTAATGTGTGGTGTTGACGGCAGGGTAATGTGTCGGTGTTGACGACAGGGTAATGTGTCGGTGTTGACGGCAGGATAATGTGTTGGTGTTGACGGCAGTGTAATGTGTGGTGTTGACGGCAGGGTAATGTGTGATGTTGACGGCAGGGTAATGTGTTGGTGTTGACGGCAGGGTAATGTGTCGGTGTTGACGGCAGGGTAATGTGTTGGTGTTGACGGCAGGGTAATGTGTGGTGTTGACGGCAGGGTAATGTGTCGGTGTTGACGGCAGGGTAATGTGTCGGTGTTGACGGCAGGGTAATGTGTCAGTGTTAACGGCAGGGTAATGTGTGGTGTTGACGGCAGGGTAATGTGTCGGTGTTGACGGCAGGGTAATGTGTGGTGTTGACGGCAGGGTAATGTGTTGGTGTTGACGGCAGGGTAATGTGTTGGTGTTGACGGCAGTGTAATGTGTGGTGTTGACGGCAGGGTAATGTTTTTGGTGTTGACGGCAGGGTAATGTGTTGGTGTTGACGGCAGGGTAATGTGTGGTGTTGACGGCAGGGTAATGTGTGGTGTTGACGGCAGGGTAATGTGTCGGTGTTGACGGCAGGGTAATGTGTGGTGTTGACGGCAGGGTAATGTGTCGGTGTTGACGACAGGGTAATGTGTCGGTGTTGACGGCAGGATAATGTGTTGGTGTTGACGGCAGTGTAATGTGTGGTGTTGACGGCAGGGTAATGTGTGGTGTTGACGGCAGGGTAATGTGTCGGTGTTGACGGCAGGGTAATGTGTGGTGTTGACGGCAGGGTAATGTGTCGGTGTTGACGACAGGGTAATGTGTCGGTGTTGACGGCAGGATAATGTGTTGGTGTTGACGGCAGTGTAATGTGTGGTGTTGACGGCAGGGTAATGTGTGATGTTGACGGCAGGGTAATGTGTTGGTGTTGACGGCAGGGTAATGTGTTGGTGTTGACGGCAGGGTAATGTGTGGTGTTGACGGCAGGGTAATGTGTTGGTGTTGACGGCAGGGTAATGTGTGGTGTTGACGGCAGGGTAATGTGTCGGTGTTGACGGCAGGGTAATGTGTCGGTGTTGACGGCAGGGTAATGTGTCGGTGTTGACGGCAGGGTAATGTGTGGTGTTGACGGCAGGGTAATGTGTCGGTGTTGACGGCAGGGTAATGTGTCGGTGTTGACGGCAGGGTAATGTGTCAGTGTTAACGGCAGGGTAATGTGTGGTGTTGACGGCAGGGTAATGTGTCGGTGTTGACGGCAGGGTAATGTGTGGTGTTGACGGCAGGGTAATGTTTTGGTGTTGACGGCAGGGTAATGTGTTGGTGTTGACGGCAGGGTAATGTGTTGGTGTTGACGGAAGGGTAATGTGTTGGTGTTGACGGCAGGGTAATGTGTGATGTTGACGGCAGGGTAATGTGTTGGTGTTGACAGCAGGGTAATGTGTTGGTGTTGACGGCAGGGTAATGTGTTGGTGTTGACGGCAGGGTAATGTGTTGGTGTTGACGGCAGGGTAACGTGTGGTGTTGACGGCAGGGTAATGTGTCGGTGTTGACGGCAGGGTAATGTGTGGTGTTGACGGCAGGGTAATGTGTCGGTGTTGACGACAGGGTAATGTGTCGGTGTTGACGGCAGGATAATGTGTTGGTGTTGACGGCAGTGTAATGTGTGGTGTTGACGGCAGGGTAATGTGTGATGTTGACGGCAGGGTAATGTGTCGGTGTTGACGGCAGGGTAATGTGTTGGTGTTGACGGCAGGGTAATGTGTGGTGTTGACGGCAGGGTAATGTGTTGGTGTTGACGGCAGGGTAATGTGTTGTGTTGACGGCAGGGTAATGTGTTGGTGTTGACGGCAGGGTAATGTGTCGGTGTTGACGGCAGGGTAATGTGTCAGTGTTAACGGCAGGGTAATGTGTGGTGTTGACGGCAGGGTAATGTGTCGGTGTTGACGGCAGGGTAATGTGTGGTGTTGACGGCAGGGTAATGTGTTGGTGTTGACGGCAGGGTAATGTGTTGGTGTTGACGGCAGTGTAATGTGTGGTGTTGACGGCAGGGTAATGTTTTGGTGTTGACGGCAGGGTAATGTGTTGGTGTTGACGGCAGGGTAATGTGTGGTGTTGACGGCAGGGTAATGTGTGGTGTTGACGGCAGGGTAATGTGTCAGTGTTGACGGCAGGGTAATATGTAATGTTGAGTGGGCGTAGATCAGTAGGTACAGACGCTACTGTCTGGACAGTATAGACCGGTCAACAGGCACCGTGGCCAAAACATTCTGTCCAGCCATATTGGTATTTCTGTCTCGTCCTGTTGTTGACAATCATTTCCTATACAATTCCCGATGGTCTTCGGGCTGGGCTGGGGCTGCTGTGAGTGCCAGTGAGCTCCTGTGAGCTCCAGTGAGCTCCTGGCTAACGTATGCAAGACCTACACTGCTGATTTGGGTATTTGTCTCATACAGAAAGAATGTCAACAAGGTGGGGACAGCGCTGTTGTCGTTCAGGCTCATGATTTCCTACCAGGTCATTCCTCCCTCATTGTTAATGTGCGACGCTGCTGCAAACTGCTAGTTCCGGGGCTCCTTAAGTCGTCGTTCGTCTTGTCTCATTTGTTTATATATTATATGTTCATTATATTTTGTACGTATCTATATATTTCAAGATTATTATTACTTTGTGATTTTCCTGAAAAGCACAAACTGATAGTAATCACAACTTTCTGAAAAGTTGTGATATATAAGGTAAGACCTTATAAGCCCAGCGCCTATTGTCGGAAAATCCGACACCATTTAATATTACATACAGGCAGATAATATTGCTGCTGTATTGTATACACAAGTTAACCCTTAGAAAATGTAACTTGTAGTGGAATTTCCGTCTATAGAAAACGGAATATCATTAACACATACTATTATAAATTCACCACCTATTATGGTGGGAATTATTCTTAAATACATTAGTCTTTGGACTTTACCATCATAAAAACATCTCATATAAATTAACTTAATTATCAGAATTAAAATAGAGTAAATGTGACCCTTCTATCACTTACTGTCATCTGGACAATGTAGGCCAGTAGCGTCAGTGAGGAGGGAGTGGTCAGCCATTGTTATTGTACTTAGACCAGAGGCACAGGAGCAATTCGGCTCCTGTTAATTTTACTTGGACGAAGTGTTATGGAAACCAAAGGTGTACCATCATCAACACGCTGTCAACAAATACAAGTTAAGTGTTCTGCCGAAACCCGTTTATCTTATTATTTGTGGCCATGAATATTAGGTAGATATAAAGGGCGAGCCGGTTAGAATACGAACTGCCTCTTAATAAAAGGTATTTAAGCCTAGGTCTTTATGGTTCCTTGTACAGTGTTTTCTCTGATATAGCTGTCATATATTAGGATTCTGGCTTTATAGCTAGCGCCCTTTTGACAGGTCAAGACGAGGAAGCATGCTTTGTGTACCAGTTACTGGGTGATGGAAGCTACCTCAAAGAGGATAATTTGGTGTCTACATCCTGGTTATACCTGGTGGACTAAGGCCTGCTGTACAATAAGATAAGGAACCTCTTCAATGTATGTAGTCTAATACTGTAGTTTGATTGGCTGCATATATATAAATTCAATATAAACCCCCCCCCTAATGTGTAGAGGAACAATTTGTGAGATTATTGCAGAAATACAGTCCACTTATCATCATACAAATTGTTATCGAAGTATACAAATTAACGTAAATATAAATTCTATATAAATTCATATAAATTAAATAAATATAAATCTCACAGGTCGGTTCCCACACCTATAGCCAGTGTTTGCGTTCGTACACCATCGAGTGAAGCACTGAACCTTAACTTGTTCACCCGGCACAAATTGGGGACTGGATGTAAGGCGATTGGTGGGTCGTGTTCCAGAGAAATCTAGTAGGGTAAGGCTTGCCCTTGATCCTTACCCTACTAGACTGATGGGAGGTAAGGGAATCGTCAGGAGAAAGCGCCAAGCCATTACGACTATATAGCACTGGGAAGGGGTCAGGATAAGGATTTGGGATGGGACGGGGAGGAAGGAATGGTGCCCAACAACTTGTGGACGGTCGGGGATTGAACGCCGACCTGCATGACGCGAGACTGTCGCTCTACCGTCCAGCCCAAGTGGTTAGTGGGAAAGCTGTGAGCCAGCTAACAAGAGCCAGAAGTCGTCTACTTATCGGAATAGAAAACAAAATCATGTACTTGTGATACCATTGGACTACAAGTACAGCGGATTTGCTGTGAAGTTCATGTCCGCACTAATTACAAAAAATGGATTTTGTTTCACAATTACTGCCTTCAGCTGTGGCTTTTATATGTTTGCCACTAATTAAGAAACATCCCGTCGCTCTTTTGGAATGAAATAGTTTGTTAATACACTGGAAACCTCTGTTACGAGTTCCGGTTAACTGGGGAAATTAATTTTTATTTTAATCAAGATTTACAAGCCTTCCACATTTGTAAATTCTTGTACTATAACCTACGGTCAACATATTATATCCAGCTTCATTAAACTGTCTCCAGGTGATTTACTTACGAGCCTTCCGTGCCGTCATCTCCGTCACGGAACAGTTTGCTAACAATCCTCCTGCTAACGAGCGGTTGTGTGTGATACACGCCGCGGTCAACCTAACAAGGGGCCGCAGCCGCCTCAACCACTCTCTTGGCAAAGCTTATATTCTCAGCGTTTTTTTCTTAATTCCATTAGACACTGAGACAGTATGCTGTCTCGGTATGCCGCCACGGTATGCTGCCTCGGTATGCTGCCACAGTATGCTGCCTCAATATGTTGCCACAGTATGCTGCCTCAGTATGCTGCCTCAGTATGCTGCCATAGTATGCTGCCATAGTATGCTGCCACAGTATGCTGCCTCAGTATGCTGCCTCAGTATGCTGCCACAGTATGCTGCCATAGTATGCTGCCACAGTATGCTGCCATAGGATGCTGCCTCAGTATGTTGCCACAGTATGCTGCCTCAGAATGCTGCCACAGTATGTTGCCACAGTATGCTGCCTCAGTATGCTGACACAGTATGCTGCCACAGTATGCTGCCTCAGTATGCTGCCTCAGTATGCTGCTTCAGTATGCTGCCTCAGTATGCTGCCACAGTATGCTGACACAGTATACTGCCTCAGTATGCTGCCACAGTATGCTGCCTGTGAACACTGCCTCAGTAGTTCCCAGTATGTCGTCCATTACCGTCCCTCTCCCACCTAGTATTAAGCCTTGTATGCGCCCAATTCTCATTTTTAATGACTCTGAAGAGGCAGGAAGCCTGAAAATGCGGGATTCGTTATATTTTGTAGTGTCGTATAGAGGAGGAGGGCGGGTGGCGCCCTGTCTGGCCCGTGGGTCTGGACCCACACTGTGAAGACCATGTACTAAACGGGACTTGGAACATTCCAGGGGCTAGAGGAGGAAGGGCGGGAGTTGCAAAGGTTCGAAGAAATTTCAGTTCTGATGTGGTAAAGGCCAGTGGACCTTTTCCAAGATGGCGGCTGAAGCAGCGTTGTTTGACGGGATATTTGGGTGCCTTGAGGCAGAGACTAGGGGGCCAGATTCACGAAGCAGTTACGCAAGCATTTACGAACCTGTACATCTTTTCTCAATCTTTGACGGCTTTGTTTACAATTATTAAACAGTTAATGAGCTCCGAAGCACCAGGAGGTTGTTTATAACAATAACAACAGTTGATTGGCAAGTTTTCATGCTTGTAAACTGTTTAATAAATGTAACCAAAGCCGTCAAAGATTGAGGAAAGATGTACACGTTGTAAGTACTTGCGTAACTGCTTCGTGAATCTGGCCCAAGGTTGCTGGAGACCAGAATGAGAAGATGATTGGTTGCTGGTTCTTTGAAGTAACCAATCAACAGGTAGCCCGGGGTTACGTCATGAGGGAGAGCAAGCTTCTTGTCCTCCCATTGGCCTAGGAGTCGCACTGCTCGTGTGTGCAGTGAAAGCCTACGATTTATTTCTCCAGTGACATTGTGAGCTTGGCAGTGCAGTAGTACTGTACTACTAGTACTACTACTAGTACTGGTAGTACTGGTACTACCAGTACTACCAGTTCTCTGGGAGGTTCCGCGAGTCTTCAGCTGTTGTCGTGGTGCAGTCCGTCCTCCTAAGGTTCCCCAACGTCTAGAAACTGTCGTGCTAAAGTGCCCTTATCCTAACCTACCAGAGGACCAAAAACAGAAAACGGGACAGTACGTCACTTTCGCCAGCCGCTTCTATTGTCTAGTACGACAGTTTTTTGGCCTTATGTGACGCATACGTGCGAAATGCGACGTTCTTTGTAGGAGGACAGGTTGTAGGAGGACAGGTTGTAGGAGGACAGGTTGTAGGAGGACAGGCTGTAGGAGGACAGGCTGTAGGAGGACAGGCTGTAGGAGGACAGGCTGTAGGAGGACAGGTTGTAGGAGGACAGGTTGTAGGAGGACAGGTTGTAGGAGGACAGGCTGTAGGAGCACAGGCTGTAGGAGCACAGGCTGTAGGAGGACAGGCTGTAGGAGGACAGGCTGCAGGAGGACAGGTTGTAGGAGGACAGGTTGTAGGAGGACAGGTTGTAGGAGGACAGGCTGTAGGAGGACAGGCTGTAGGAGGACAGGATGTAGGAGGACAGGCTGTAGGAGGACAGGCTGTAGGAGGACAGGTTATAGGAGGACAGGCTGTAGGAGGACAGGTTGTAGGGGGGACAGGTTGTAGAAGGACAGGTTGTAGGAGGACAGGTTGTAGGAGGACAGGTTGTAGGAGAACAAGCTGTAGGAGGACGGGTTGTAGGAGGACGGGTTGTAGGAGGACAGGTTGTAGGGGGACAGGTTGTAGTAGGACAGGTTGTAGGAGGACAGGTTGTAGGACAGGTTGTAGGGGACAGGTTGAAGGAGGACAGGTTATAGGAGGACAGGTTGTAGGACAGGCTGTAGGACAGGTTGTACAAGGACAGGTTTTAGCAGAACAGGTTGTAGGAGGACATGTTGTAGGACCGGATGTAGGACAGGTTGTACGAGGACAGGTTGTAGGAGGACAGGTTGTAGGAGGACAGGTTGAAGGAGGACAGGTTGTAGGAGGACAGGTTGTAGGAGGACAGGTTGTAGGGGGACAGGTTGTAGGGGGACAGGTTGTAGGGGGACAGGTTGTAGGAGGACAGGTTGTAGGAGGACAGGTTGTAGGAGGACAGGTTGTAGGAGGACAGGTTGTTGGAGGACAGGTTGTAGGAGGACAGGTTGTTGGAGGACAGGCTGTAGGAGGAGAGGTTTTTGGAGGACAGGCTGTAGGAGGAAAGGCTGTAGGAGGACAGGTTGTAGGAGAACAGATTGTAGGAGGACAGGTTATTGGAGGACAGGTTATTGGAGGACAGGTTGTAGGACGACAGGTTGTAGGACGACAGGTTGTAGGACGACAGGTTGTAGGGGGACAGGTTGTAGGGGGACAGGTTGTAGGGGGACAGGTTGTAGGAGGACAGGTTGTAGGAGGACAGGTTGTATGAGGACAGGCTGTAGGAGGACAAGCTGTAGGAGGACAGGTTGTAGGAGGACAAGCTGTAGGAGGATAGGTTGTAGGAGGACAAGCTATAGGAGGACAGGTTGTAGGAGGACAGGTTGTAGGAGGACAGGCTGTAGGAGGACAGGCTATATAAGGACAGGTTGTAGGACATATTGTAGGACAGGTTGTAGGAGGACAGGTTGTAGGAGGACAGGTTGTAGGAGAACAGGTTGTAGGAGGACAGGTTGTAGGAGGACAGGTTGTAGGAGGACAGGTTGTAGGAGGACAGGCTGTAGGAGGCCAGGTTGTAGGAGGACAGGTTGTAGGAGGACATGCTGTAGGAGAAAAGATTGTAGGAGGACAGGTTGTAGGAGGATAGGCTGTAGGAGGACATGTTGTAGAAGGACAGGTTGTAGGAGAACAAGCTGTAGGAGGACAGATTGTAGGAGGACAGGTAATTGGTGGACAGGATATTGGAGGACAGGTAATTGGTGGACAGGATATTGGAGGACAGGTTATTGGAGGACAGGTTATTGGAGGACAGGTTGTAGGAGGACAGGTTGTAGGAGGACAGGTTGTAGGAGGACAGGTTGTAGGAGGACAGGTTGTAGGAGGACAGGTTGTAGGAGCACCGGTTGTAGGGGGACAGGTTGTAGGGGGACAGATTGTAGGGGGACAGGTTGTAAGAGGACAGGTTGAAGGGGGACAGGTTGTAGGGGGACAGGTTGTAGAAGGACAGGTTGTAGGAGCACCGGTTGTAGGGGGACAGGTTGTAGGGGGACAGATTGTAGGGGGACAGGTTGTAGGAGGACAGGTTGAAGGGGGACAGGTTGTAGGGGGACAGATTGTAGGGGGACAGGTTGTAGGGGGACAGGTTGTAGGAGGAGAGGTTGTTGGGAGACAGGTTGTAGGGGGACAGGTTGTAGGAGGACAGTTTGTAGGACAAGTTGTAGGGGGACAGGGCGTAGGAGGACAGGTTGTAGGAGGACAGGTTGTAGGAGGACAGGTTTGAAGGGGGACAGGTTGAAGGGGAACAGGTTGTAGGGGGACAGGTTGAAGGAGGATAGGTTGTAGGGGGACAGGTTGTAGGGGGACAGGTTGTAGGGGGACAGGCTGTAGGAGGACAGGCTGTAGGAGAGGTTGCAGGAGGACAGGTTGTAAGGGGACAGGTTGTAGGAGGACAGGTTGAAGGAGGACAGGTTGTAGGAGGGCAGGTTGTAGGAGGACAGGTTGTAGGGGGACAGGTTGTAGGAGACAGGTTCTAGGGGGACAGGTTCTAGGAGGACAGGTTGTAGGGGGACAGGTTGAAAAAGGACAGGTTGTAGGAGGACAGGTTGTAGGAGGACACCTTGTAGGAGGACAGGTTGTAGGAGGACAGGTTGTAGGAGGACAGGTTGTAGGAGGACAGGTTGTTGGAGGACAGGCTGTAGGAGGACAGGCTGTTGGAGGACAGGTTTTAGGACAGGTTGTATGAGGACAGGTTGTAGGAGGACAGGTTGTAGGAGGACAGGTTGTAGGAGGACAGGTTGTAGGAGGACAGGTTGTAGGACAGGCTGTAGGAGGACAGGTTGTAGGAGGACAGGCTGTAGGAGGACAGGCTGTAGGAGGACAGACTGTACGAGGACAGGCTGTAGGATGACAGGCTGTAGGAGGACAGGTTGTAGGACAGGTTGTAGGACAGGCTGTAGGAGGACAGGTTGTAGGAGGACAGGCTGTAGGAGGACAGGCTGTAGAAGGACAGGCTGTATAAGGACAGGTTGTAGGAGGCCAGGTTGTTGGAGGACCGGTTGTAGGACAGGTTGTAGGAGGACAGGTTGTATTAGGACAGGTTGTAAAACAGATTGTAAGAGGACAGGTTGTAGGGGGACAGGTTGTAGGGGGACAGGTTGTAGGAGGACAGGTTGTAGGAGGACAGGTTGTAGGAGGACAGGTTGCAGGAGGACAGGTTGCAGGAGGACAGGTTGCAGGAGGACAGGCTGTAGGAGGACAGGCTGTAGGAGGACAGGTTGTAGGGGACAGGTTGTAGGAGGACCAGGTTGTAGGAGGACAGGTTGTAGGAGGACAGGCTGTAGGAGGACAGGTTGTAGAAGGACAGGTTATAGGAGAACAGGTTGTAGGAGGACAAGTTGTTGGAGGACAGGTTGTAGGAGGACAGGTTGTAGGAGGACAGGTTGTAGGAGGACAGGTTGTAGGAGGACAGGTTGTAGGAGGACAGGTTGTAGGAGACAGGTTGTAGGAGGACAGGTTGTAGGAGGACAGGCTGTAGGAGGACAGGCTGTAGGAGGACAGGCTGTACGAGGAAATATTGTAGGAGGACAGGTTTTGGAGGACAGGCTGTAGGAGGCCAGGTTGTAGGAGGCCAGATTGTAGGAGGACAGGTTGTAGGAGGACAGGCTGTAGGAGGAAAGATTTTAGGAGGGCAGGTTATTGGAGGACAGGTTGTAGGAGGATAGGCTGTAGGAGGACAGGTTGTAGGAGAACAAGCTGTAGGAGGACAGATTGTAGGAGGACAGGTTGTAGGAGGACAGGTTGTAGGAGGACAGGTTGTAGGACAGGTTGTAGGAGGACCGGTTGTAGGAGGACAGGTTGTAGGGGGACAGGTTGTAGTAGGACAGGTTGTAGGAGGATAGGTTGTAGCACAGGTTGTAGGGGACAGGTTGAAGGAGGACAGGTTGTAGGAGGACAGGTTGTAGGACAGGCTGTAGGACAGGTCGTAGAAGGACAGGTTTTAGGAGAACAGGTTGTAGGAGGACATGTTGTAGGACCGGTTGTAGGACAGGTTGTACGAGGACAGGTTGTAGGAGGACAAGTTGTAGGAGGACAGGTTGTAGGAGGAGAGGTTGTAGGAGGACAGGTTGTAGGAGGACAGGTTGTAGGGGATACAGGTTGTAGGGGGACCGGTTGTAGGGGGACAGGTTGTAGGAGGACAGGTTGTAGGAGGACAGGTTGTAGGAGGACAGGTTGTAGGAGGAGAGGTTGTAGGAGGACAGGTTGTAGGAGGTCAGGCTGTAGGAGGAAAGGCTGTAGGAGGACAGGTTGTAGGAGGACAGATTGTAGGAGGACAGGTTATTGGAGGACAGGTTATTGGAGGACAGGTTGTAGGACGACAGGTTGTAGGACGACAGGTTGTAGGACGACAGTTGTAGGGGGACAGGTTGTAGGGGGACAGGTTGTAGGAGGACAGGTTGTATGAGGACAGGTTGTAGGAGGACAGGCTGTAGGAGGACAAGCTGTAGGAGGACAGGTTGTAGGAGGAGAAGCTGTAGGAGGGACAGGTTGTAGGAGGACAAGCTACTAGGAGGACAAGCTATAGGAGGACAGGTTGTAGGAGGACAGGTTGTAGGAGGACAGGCTGTAGGAGGACAGGCTATTTAAGGACAGATTGTAGGAGGACAGGTTGTAGGAGGACCGGTTGTAGGACAGGTTGTAGGACAGGTTTGTATTTGGACAGGTTGTAAAACAGGTTGTAGGAGGACAGGTTGTAGGAGGACAGGTTGTAGGGGGACAGGTTGTAGGAGGACAGGATGTAGGAGGACAGGTTGTAGGAGGACAGGTTGCAGGAGGACAGGTTGCAGGAGGACAGGCTGTAGGAGGACAGGTTGTAGGACAGGTTTTAGGGGACAGGTTGTAGGACAGGTTGTAGGACAGGTCGTAGGAGGACAGGTTGTAGGAGGACAGGCTGTAGGACGACAGGTTGTAGAAGGACAGGTTATAGGAGAAAAGGTTGTAGGACATATTGTAGGACAGGTTGTAGGAGGACAGGTTGTAGGAGGACAGGTTGTAGGAGGACAGGTTGTAGGAGGACAGGTTGTAGGAGGACAGGTTGTAGGAGGACAGGCTGTAGGAGGAAATATTGTAGGAGGACAGGTTATTGGAGGACAGGTTGTAGAAGGACAGGCTGTAGGAGGCCAGGTTGTAGGAGGACAGGTTGTAGGAGGACAGGCTGTAGGAGGAAAGATTGTAGGAGGACAGGTTGTAGGAGGATAGGCTGTAGGACGACATGTTGTAGGAGGACAGGTTGTAGGAGAACAAGCTGTAGGAGGACAGATTGTAGGAGGACAGGTTATTGGAGGACAGGTTATTGGAGGACAGGTTATTGGAGGACAGGTTATTGGAGGACAGGTTGTAGGAGGACAGGTTGTAGGAGGACAGGTTGTAGGAGGACAGGTTGTAGGAGGACAGGTTGTAGGAGGACAGGTTGTAGGAGGACCGGTTGTAGGGGACTGGTTGTAGTAGGACAGGTTGTAGGAGGACAGATTGTAGGACAGGTTGTAGGGGACAGGTTGTAGGAGGACAGGTTGTAGGAGGACAGGTTGTAGGAGGACAGGTTGTAGGAGGACAGGTTGTAGGAGGACAGGCTGCAGAAGGAAAGGTTGTAGGAGGACAGGTTATAGGAGGACAGGCTGTAGGAGGACAGATTGTAGGAGGACAGGTTATTGGAGGACAGGTTGTAGGGGGACAGGTTGTAGTAGGACAGGTTGTAGGAGGACAGGTTGTAGGACAGGTTGTAGGGGACAGGTTGAAGGAGGACAGGTTATAGGAGGACAGGTTGTAGGACAAGCTGTAGGACAGGTTGTAGAAGAACAGGTTATAGGAGAACAGGTTGTAGGAGGACATGTTGTAGGACAGGTTGTTGGACAGGTTGTACGAGGACAGGTTGTACGAGGACAGGTTTTAGGAGGACAGGTTGTAGGAGGACAGGTTGAAAGAGGACAGGTTGTAGGAGGACAGGTTGTAGGGGGACAGGTTGTAGGGGGACAGGTTGTAGGGGGACAGGTTGTAGGGGGACAGGTTGTAGGAGGACAGGTTGTAGGAGGACAGGTTGTAGGAGGACAGGCCTGTAGGAGGACAAGCTGTAGGAGGACAGGTTGTAGGAAGACCAGCTATAGGAGGACAGGTTGTAGGGAGAACCGGTTGTATGAGGACAGGCTGTAGGAGGACAGGCCTATATAAGGACAGGCTGTAGGAGGACAGGTTGTAGGAGGACCGGTTGTAGGACAAGTTGTAGGACAGGTTGTATTAGGACAGGTTGTAAAACATGTTGTAAGAGGACAGGTTGTATTAGGACAGGTTGTAAAACAGGTTGTAGGAGGACAGGTTGTAGGAGGACAGGTTGTAGGAGGACAGGTTGTAGGAGGACAGGTTGCAGGAGGACATGTTGCAGAAGGACAGGCTGTAGGAGGACAGGTTGTAGGACAGGTTGTAGGGGACAGGTTGTAGGACAGGTTCTAGGAGGACAGGTTGTAGGAGGACAGGCTGTAGGAGGACAGGTTGTAGGGGGACAGGTTGTAGGGGGACAGGTTGTAGGGGGACAGGTTGTAGGGGGACAGGTTGTAGGAGGACAGGTTGTAGGAGGACAGGTTGTAGGAGGACAGGCTGTAGGAGGACAAGCTGTAGGAGGACAAGCTGTAGGAGGACAGGTTGTAGGAGGACCAGCTATAGGAGGACAGGTTGTAGGAGAACAGGTTGTATGAGGACAGGCTGTAGGAGCTAGGACAGGCTATATAAGGACAGGCTGTAGGAGGACAGGTTGTAGGAGGACCGGTTGTAGGTCAGTTGTAGGACAGGTTGTATTAGGACAGGTTGTAAAACATGTTGTAAGAGGACAGGTTGTATTAGGACAGGTTGTAAAACAGGTTGTAGGAGGACAGGTTGTAGGAGGACCATGTTGTAGGAGGACAGGTTGAGGAGGACAGGTTGCAGGAGGGACATGTTGCAGAAGGACAGGCTTGTAGGAGGACAGGTTGTAGGACAGGTTGTAGGGGACAGGTTGTAGGACAGGTTCTAGGAGGACAGGTTGTAGGAGGACAGGCTGTAGGTGAGGACAGGTTGTAGAAGGACAGGTTATAGGAGAACAGGTTGTAGGACATATTGTAGGACAGGTTGTAGGAGGACAGGTTGTAGGAGGACAGGTTGTAGGAGGACAGGTTGTAGGAGGACAGGTTGTAGGAGGACAGGTTGTAGAGGACAGGCTGTAGGAGGAAAGATTGTAGGAGGAAAGGTTGTAGGAGGATAGGCTGTAGGAGGACAATGTTGTAGGAGGACAGGTTGTAGGAGAACAAGCTGTAGGAGGACAGATTGTAGGAGGACAGGTTTTTGGAGGACAGGTTATTGGAGGACAGGTTATTATAGGACAGGTTATTGGAGGACAGGTTATTGGAGGACAGGTTGTAGGAGGACTGGTTGTAGGAGGACAGGTTGTAGGAGGACAGGTTGTAGGAGGACAGGTTGTAGGAGGACAGGTTGTAGGAGGACAGGTTGTTGGAGGACAGGTTGTAGGAGTACCGGTTGTAGGGGGACCGGTTGTAGGGGGACAGGTTGTAGTAGGACAGGTTGTAGGAGGACAGGTTGTAGGAGGACAGGTTGTAGGACAGGTTGTAGGAGGACAGGTTGTAGGACAGGCTGTAGGGACAGGTTGTAGAAGGACAGGTTATAGGAGAACAGGTTGTAGGAGAACAGGTTGTAGGAGGACATGTTGTAGGAGGACAGGTTGTAGGAGGACAGGTTGTAGGAGGGACAGGTTGTAGGAGACAGGTTGTAGGAGGACAGGTTGTAGGAGGACAGGTTGTAGGGGGACAGGCTGTAGGAGGACAGGCTGTAGGAGAAGTTGCAGGAGGACAGGTTGTAAGGGGGACAGGTTGTAGGAGGACAGGTTGAAGGAGGACAGGTTGTAGGAGGGCAGGTTGTAGGAGGACAGGTTGTAGGGGGACAGGGTGTAGGAGACAGGTTCTAGGGGGACAGGTTTGTAGGAGGACAGGTTGTAGGGGACAGGTTGAAAAAGGACAGGTTGTAGGAGGACAGGTTGTAGGAGGACACCTTGTAGGAGGACAGGTTGTAGGAGGACAGGTTGTAGGAGGACAGGTTGTAGGACAAGCTGTAGGACAGGTGTAGAAGAACAGGTTATAGGAGAACAGGTTGTAGGAGGACATGTTGTAGGACAGGTTGTAGGGACAGGTTGTACGAGGACAGGTTGTACGAGGACAGGTTTTAGGAGGACAGGTTGTAGGAGGACAGGTTGTAGGAGGACAGGTTGTAGGAGGACAGGTTGTAGGGGGACAGGTTGTAGGGGGACAGGTTGTAGGGGGACAGGTTGTAGGGGGACAGGTTGTAGGAGGACAGGTTGTAGGAGGACAGGTTGTAGGAGGGACAGGCTGTAGGAGGACAAGCTGTAGGAGGACAAGCTGTAGGAGGACAGGTTGTAGGAGGACCAGCTATAGGAGGACAGGTTGTAGGAGAACAGGTTGTATGAGGACAGGCTGTACGGAGGACAGGCTATATAAGGACAGGCTGTAGGAGGACAGGTTGTAGGAGGACCGGTTGTAGGACAAGTTGTAGGACAGGTTGTATTAGGACAGGTTGTAAAACATGTTGTAAGAGGACAGGTTGTATTTGGACAGGTTGTAAAACAGGTTGTAGGAGGACAGGTTGTAGGAGGACAGGTTTGTAGGAGGACAGGTTGTAGGAGGACAGGTTGCAGGAGGACATGTTGCAGAAGGACAGGCTGTAGGAGGACAGGTGTAGGACAGGTTATAGGGGACAGGTTGTAGGACAGGTTCTAGGAGGACAGGTTGTAGGAGGACAGGCTGTAGGAGGACAGGTTGTAGGGGGACAGGTTGTAGGGGGACAGGTTGTAGGGGGACAGGTTGTAGGGGGACAGGTTGTAGGAGGACAGGTTGTAGGAGGACAGGTTGTAGGAGGACAGGCTGTAGGAGGACAAGCTGTAGGAGGACAAGCTGTAGGAGGACAGGTTGTAGGAGGACCAGCAATAGGAGGACAGGTTGTAGGAGAACAGGTTGTATGAGGACAGGGCTGTAGGAGGACAGGCTATATAAGGACAAAGGCTGTAGGAGGGCCAGGTTGTAGGAGGACCGGTTGTTAGGACAAGTTGTAGGACAGGTGGTATTAGGACAGGTTGTAAAACATGTTGTAAGAGGACAGGTTGTATTAGGACAGGTTGTAAAACAGGTTGTAGGAGGACAGGTTGTAGGAGGACAGGTTGTAGGAGGACAGGTTGTAGGAGGACAGGTTGCAGGAGGACATGTTGCAGAAGGACAGGCTGTAGGAGGACAGGTTGTAGGACAGGTTGTAGGGGACAGGTTGTAGGACAGGTTCTAGGAGGACAGGTTGTAGGAGGACAGGCTGTAGGAGGACAGGTTGTAGAAGGACAGGTTATAGGAGAACAGGTTGTAGGACATATTGTAGGACAGGTTGTAGGAGGACAGGTTGTAGGAGGACAGGTTGTAGGAGGACAGGTTGTAGGAGGACAGGTTGTAGGAGGACAGGTTGTAGGAGGACAGGTTGTAGGAGGACAGGCTGTAGGAGGAAATATTGTAGGAGGACAGGTTATTGGAGGAGGTTGTAGAAGGACAGGCTGTAGGAGGCCAGGTTGTAGGAGGACAGGTTGTAGGAGGACAGGCTGTAGGAGGAAAGATTGTAGGAGGAAAGGTTGTAGGAGGATAGGCTGTAGGAGGACATGTTGTAGGAGGACAGGTTGTAGGAGAACAAGCTGTAGGAGGACAGATTGTAGGAGGACAGGTTTTTGGAGGACAGGTTATTGGAGGACAGGTTATTGTAGGACAGGTTATTGGAGGACAGGTTATTGGAGGACAGGTTGTAGGAGGACTGGTTGCAGGAGGACAGGTTGTAGGAGGACAGGTTGTAGGAGGACAGGTTGTAGGAGGACAGGTTGTAGGAGGACAGGTTGTAGGAGGACCGGTTGTAGGGGGACCGGTTGTAGGGGGACAGGTTGTAGTAGGACAGGTTGTTGGAGGACAGGTTGTAGGAGGACAGGTTGTAGGACAGGTTGTAGGAGGACAGGTTGTAGGACAGGCTGTAGGACAGGTTGTAGAAGGACAGGTTATAGGAGAACAGGTTGTAGGAGAACAGGTTGTAGGAGGACATGTTGTAGGAGGACAGGTTGTAGGAGGACAGGTTGTAGGAGGACAGGTTGTAGGAGGACAGGTTGTAGGAGGACAGGTTGTAGGAGGACAGGTTGTAGGAGGGCAGGTTGTAGGAGGACAGGTTGTAGGGGGACAGGTTGTAGGAGACAGGTTCTAGGGGGACAGGTTCTAGGAGGACAGGTTGTAGGGGACAGGTTGAAAAAGGACAGGTTGTAGGAGGACAGGTTGTAGGAGGACACCTTGTAGGAGGACAGGTGTAGGAGGACAGGTTGTAGGAGGACAGGTTGTAGGAGGACATGTTGTTGGAGGACAGGCTGTAGGAGGACAGGCTGTTGGAGGACAGGCTGTAGGAGGACAGGCTGTAAGAGGACCGGCTGTTGGAGGACAGGTTGTAGGACAGGTTGTATGAGGACAGGTTGTAGGAGGACAGGTTGTAGGAGGACAGGTTGTAGGAGGACAGGTTCTAGGAGGACAGGTTGTTGGAGGACAGGTTGTAGGAGGACAGGTTGTAGGAGGACAGGTTGTAGGACAGGCTGTAGGAGGACAGGTTGTAGGAGGACAGGCTGTAGGAGGACAGGCTGTAGGAGGACAGACTGTACGAGGACAGGCTGTAGGATGACAGGCTGTAGGAGGACAGGCTGTAGGAGGACAGGCTGTAGGAGGACAGGCTGTATGAGGACCGGCTGTAGGAGGACAGGTTGTAGGACAGGTTGTAGGACAGGCTGTAGGAGGACAGGTTGTAGGAGGACAGGCTGTAGGAGGACAGGCTGTAGGAGGACAGGCTGTATGAGGACCGGCTGTAGGAGGACAGGTTGTAGGACAGGTTGTAGGCAGGCTGTAGGAGGACAGGTTGTAGGAGGACAGGCTGTAGGAGGACAGGCTGTAGGAGGACAGGCTGTATAAGGACAGGTTGTAGGAGGCCAGGTTGTTGGAGGACCGGTTGTAGGACAGGTTGTAGGAGGACAGGTTGTATTAGGACAGGTTGTAAAACAGATTGTAAGAGGACAGGTTGTAGGGGGACAGGTTGTAGGGGGACAGGTTGTAGGAGGACAGGTTGTAGGAGGACAGGTTGTAGGGGACAGGTTGTAGGAGGACAGGTTGTAGGAGGACAGGTTGTAGGAGGACAGGTTGCAGGAGGACAGGTTGCAGGAGGACAGGTTGCAGGAGGACAGGCTGTAGGAGGACAGGCTGTAGGAGGACAGGTTGTAGGGGACAGGTTGTAGGAGGACAGGTTGTAGGAGGACAGGTTGTAGGAGGACAGGCTGTAGGAGGACAGGTTGTAGAAGGACAGGTTATAGGAGAACAGGTTGTAGGAGGACAAGTTGTTGGAGGACAGGTTGTAGGAGGACAGGTTGTAGGAGGACAGGTTGTAGGAGGACAGGTTGTAGGAGGACAGGTTGTAGGAGGACAGGTTTAGGAGGACAGGCTGTAGGAGGACAGGCTGTAGGAGGACAGGCTGTACGAGGAAATATTGTAGGAGGACAGGTTTTGGAGGACAGGCTGTAGGAGGCCAGGTTATTGGAGGCCAGGTTGTAGGAGGACAGGTTGTAGGAGGACAGGCTGTAGGAGGAAAGATTTTAGGAGGGCAGGTTATTGGAGGACAGGTTGTAGGAGGAAAGGCTGTAGGAGGACAGGTTGTAGGAGAACAAGCTGTAGGAGGACAGATTGTAGGAGGACAGGTTGTAGGAGGACAGGTTGTAGGAGGACAGGTTGTAGGAGGACAGGTTGTAGGAGGACAGGTTGTAGGAGGACCGGTTGTAGGAGGACAAGTTGTAGGGGGACAGGTTGTAGTAGGACAGGTTGTAGGAGGATAGGTTGTAGCACAGGTTGTAGGGGACAGGTTGAAGGAGGACAGGTTTAGGAGGACAGGTTGTAGGACAGGCTGTAGGACAGGTCGTAGAAGGACAGGTTTTAGGAGAACAGGTTGTAAGAGGACATGTTGTAGGACCGGTTGTAGGACAGGTTGTACGAGGACATGTTGTAGGAGGACAGGTTGTAGGAGGACAGGTTGTAGGAGGAGGGTTGTAGGAGGACAGGTTGTAGGAGGACAGGTTGTAGGGATACAGGTTGTAGGGGGACAGGTTGTAGGGGGACAGGTTGTAGGAGGACAGGTTGTAGGAGGACAGGTTGTAGGAGGACAGGTTGTAGGAGGAGAGGTTGTAGGAGGACAGGTTGTAGGTGGTCAGGCTGTAGGAGGAAAGGCTGTAGGAGGACAGGTTGTAGGAGGACAGATTGTAGGAGGACAGGTTATTGGAGGACAGGTTATTGGAGGACAGGTTGTAGGACGACAGGTTGTAGGACGACAGGTTGTAGGACGACAGGTTGTAGGGGGACAGGTTGTAGGGGGACAGGTTGTAGGAGGACAGGTTGTATGAGGACAGGTTGTAGGAGGAAAGGCTGTAGGAGGAAAGATTGTAGGAGGACAGGTTGTAGGAGGATAGGCTGTAGGACGACATGTTGTAGGAGGACAGGTTGTAGGAGAACAAGCTGTAGGAGGACAGATTGTAGGAGGACAGGTTATTGGAGGACAGGTTATTGGAGGACAGGTTATTGGAGGACAGGTTATTGGGGACAGGTTGTAGGAGGACAGGTTGTAGGAGGACAGGTTGTAGGAGGACAGGTTGTAGGAGGACAGGTTGTAGGAGGACAGGTTGTAGGAGGACCGGTTGTAGGGGACAGGTTGTAGTAGGACAGGTTGTAGGAGGACAGATTGTAGGAGGACAGGTTGTAGGAGGACAGGTTGTAGGAGGACAGGTTGTAGGAGGACAGGCTGCAGGAGGAAAGGTTGTAGGAGGACAGGTTATAGGAGGACAGGCTGTAGGAGGACAGATTGTAGGAGGACAGGTTATTGGAGGACAGGTTGTAGGGGGACAGGTTGTAGTAGGACAGGTTGTAGGAGGACAGGTTGTAGGACAGGTTGTAGGGGACAGGTTGAAGGAGGACAGGTTGTAGGAGGACAGGTTGTAGGACAGGCTGTAGGACAGGTTGTAGAAGAACAGGTTATAGGAGAACAGGTTGTAGGAGGACATGTTGTAGGACAGGTTGTAGGACAGGTTGTACGAGGACAGGTTGTACGAGGACAGGTTTTAGGAGGACAGGTTGTAGGAGGACAGGTTGTAGGAGGACAGGTTGCAGGAGGACAGGTTGTAGGAGGACAGGTTGTAGGGGGACAGGTTGTAGGGGGACAGTTGTAGGGGGACAGGTTGTAGGAGGACAGGTTGTAGGAGGACAGGTTGTAGGAGGACAGGCTGTAGGAGGACAAGCTGTAGGAGAACAAGCTGTAGGAGGACAGGTTGTAGGAGGACCAGCTATAGGAGGACAGGTTGTAGGAGAACAGGTTGTATGAGGACAGGCTGTAGGAGGACAGGCTATATAAGGACAGGCTGTAGGAGGACAGGTTGTAGGAGGACCGGATGTAGGACAAGTTGTAGGACAGGTTGTATTAGGACAGGTTGTAAAACATGTTGTAAGAGGACAGGTTGTATTAGGACAGGTTGTAAAACAGGTTGTAGGAGGACAGGTTGTAGGAGGACAGGTTGTAGGAGGACAGGTTGCAGGAGGACAGGTTGCAGAAGGACAGGCTGTAGAGGACAGGTTGTAGGACAGGTTGTAGGGGACAGGTTGTAGGACAGGTTCTAGGAGGACAGGTTGTAGGAGGACCGGCTGTAGGAGGACAGGTTGTAGAAGGACAGGTTATAGGAGAACAGGTTGTAGGACATATTGTAGGACAGGTTGTAGGAGGACAGGTTGTAGGAGGACAGGTTGTTGGAGGACAGGTTGTAGGAGGACAGGTTGTAGGAGGACAGGTTGTAGGAGGACAGGTTGTAGGAGGACAGGCTGTAGGAGGAAATATTGTAGGAGGACAGGTTATTGGAGGACAGGTTGTAGAAGGACAGGCTGTAGAGGCCAGGTTGTATTAGGACAGGTTGTAGGAGGACAGGCTGTAGGAGGAAAGATTGTAGGAGGAAAGGTTGTAGGAGGATAGGCTGTAGGAGGACATGTGTAGGAGGACAGGTTGTAGGAGAACAAGCTGTAGGAGGACAGATTGTAGGAGGACAGGTTTTTGGAGGACAGGTTATTGGAGGACAGGTTATTGTAGGACAGGTTATTGG